>NW_019942994.1:12709-33698 GCF_002910315.2 Salvelinus sp. IW2-2015 | reverse complement strand
ATCCCATATCATCAGGGTGTGAAACTCATTCCACGGAGGGGCTGTGTCTGCAGTTTTTGTTTTTTCCTTTCAATTAAAGCCCCTAGACAACCAGGTGTGGAGTTCCTAAACTAATTAGTGATGTTAATTCATATCAATCAAGTACAAGGAGGAGCGAAAACCGAGACACCGGCCCCCCGGGGAAATGAGTTGACAACCTGTGCCCATCATATGGCACTACTTTTACAAGGACCCAATAGGCGCTCTCATCAAAAGTTAGCGCACTATATATACTTTGAAGTGGAGTCTTAGAACCACGACAGTGGGAAGATGCACAGAAAGGAAAGTTTACGTACACTTAGTGGAGTCATTAAACTTGTTTTTTCAACCACTCCACAAATTCTTGTTAACAAACGATAGTTTTGGCAAGTCAGTTAGGACATCTCTTGGTGCATGACACAAGTACTTTTTCCAACAATTGTTTACAGACAGATTATTTCACTTAGATACAACTGTATCACAATTCAGTGGTTCAGAAGTTTACATACACTAAGTTGACTGCCTTAAACAGCTTGGAAAATTCCAGAAAATTATGTCATGGCTTTAGAACTTCTGATAGGATATTGACATAATTTGAGTCAATGGAGGTGTAACTGTGGATGTATTTCAAGCCTACATTCAAACTCTGTGCCTCTTGCTTGACACCATGGGGGAAATCAAAAGAAATCAGCTAAGACCTCAGAAAAAGAAATGTAGACCTCCACAAGTGGTGGTTGGTTCATCCACAGTGGTGGCTGGTTCATCACTTGGAGGAATTTCAAACGACTGCAGGTACCACGCGTCAACGCAAGAAAACACCATGGACCACGCGCCGTCATCCGCCTCAGAAGGAGACGCATTTTGTTCCTAGAAGATAACTACTTTGGTGCGGAAAAGTGCAAAATCAAATCCAGAACCACAGCAAAGGACCTTCTGAAAATGCTGGAGGACACAGGTATAAAAAGTATCTTACAGTTATATCCAGAGTAAAACAAGTCCTATATCAACAACCTGAAAGGCCGCTCAGCAAGCGAAGCAAGCCACTGCTCCAAAACCGCCATAAAAAAGCCGACTACGTTTGCAATGCACATGTGGGACAAAGATCGTACTTTTTGGAGAATCTCTCTGGTCTGCATGAAACAAAAATAGAACTGTTGGCCATAATGCCACCGTTATGTTTGAAGAAAAAAGGGAGGCTTGCAAGCCGAAGAACACCATCCCAACCGTGAAGCACGGGTGCGAGCATCATGTTGTGGGGTGCTTTCTGCAGGAAGACTGTGCACTCACAAAATAGATGGCATCATGAAAGAGGGAAACTATTGGATATATTGAAGGAACATCTTCAAGACATCAGTCAGGCAGTTAAAGCTTGGTCGCAAATGGGTCTTCCAAATGACAATGACCCCAAAGTTGAGGCAAAATGGCTTAAGGACAACAAAGTCAAGGTATTGGAGTCCACCACAAAGCCCTGACCTCAATCCTATTGAAAATTTGGGGCAGAACTGAAAAAGCGTGTGTGAGCAAGAAGCCTACAAACCTGACTCAGTTACACCAGCTCGTCAGGAGGAATGACCAAAATTCACCCAACTTATTGTGGAAGCTTGTGGGAAGGCTACCCGAAACGTTTGACCCAAGTTAAACAATTTAAAGGCAAGGCTACAAATACTAATTGAGTGTATGGTAAACTTCTGACCCACTGGAATGTGATGAAGAAATAGAAGCTGAAATAAATCCTTCTCTCTACTATATTCTGACATTCACATTCTTAAAGAAAGTAGCTGATCCTAACTGACCTAAGACAGTGATATTCTATACTAGGATTAAATGTCAGCGAATTGTGAAAAACTGAGTTTAAATGTTTTTGGCTAAGGTGTATGTAAACTCCAAACTGCAACTGATATATTTATTTTGTATTTAACCTTTATCTTAAACTAGGCAAGTCAGTTAAGAACAAATTCTTATTTACAATGACGCCTACCCCGGCCAAACCCGGACGATGCTGGGCCAATTGTGCGCTGCCCTATGGGACTCCCAATCACAGCCAGGTGTGATACAGACTGGATTCAAACCAGGGACTGTAGTGACGCCTCTTGCACTGAGATGCAGTGCCTTAGACTGCTACYCCACTCGGGAGCCCATATATAGAGAATAGGGTACAAAGATCCAATATGTTATGTATGGGTTCTATATGTCATTCTATGCATTAGCGCACCATTTAGGACAGTCACAGTAGAGTGCTGAAACACGGCCCTACTGATGGACCGCTTCACCTCTTTCCTCCAGCATGAGTTCCTTTCCTGCCTGCGTCTCAAACAGCACTCTATTCCCTATGTAGTTCACTACTTTTGACCAGAGCCCAGTAGTGRACAACATAGGGAATAGGATGCTGTTTGGGACGGAACCCCTGTTTCCATGACTACCCACACACCTCCTCTCCACAGAGGAGATTACCACTGCATGTGAAGTCAAATCAACAATGATTGTCAACGTACCTAAGTGAAATAATGATGGTGAATTGCATGATCAGAGTTTACCCACAGCTACAGAGCCACTGTGTGTAGGCCTTCACATACACCACTATAGAGCACTGTGCCCAATACCAGATGGGGTAAAGCAAAGTACCAAATATTATATCATACGTACAGGCCACTGGACAGACAGTACCAGCATTGGTCACTCAGCACCAATCTCAAAAGTGTACCATTGCCAGATCAAACTACAAGTAGAGTACAATTTTAGTTCCCCCCCCCAAGAGCCCTCTGATTGCTTTAGTTTCAAGACTACACCATCATGACTACACCCAAAGGCACCCTATTCCCCTATATAGTGCACCTACTTTTAACAAAGCCCACTAATGGGTGAGCCCAGTTTTGAGTCCATAGGCTCTGCTCAAAGTCCTGCCACTATAAGGGGACAGTGCATCTTGGGACGCAGCCCCTAGTCTACACACACACAAACACAACCAAATGACAGATACGAAACTCAGGAATGAACCGGACACAGAAGCCTCAAACCAGAAATCCAACAGTGAAGATGAACCTGGATACAGAAGCCTACAGAACAGAAAACTCAACCAGTGTCGAACATAAACCTGGACACAGAAGCCCATCAGAAACAAACACATCAACAAGACTGAATAAACTGGTAACACAGAGCCTCAGAACAAAGAAATCACAGTGAATGAACCAATGGACACAGTAAGCCTCAGAACAGAAAACTCAAACAGTGAAATGATAACCTGACACCCCAGAAGCCTCAGAACAGAAAACTCAACCATGAATGAACTGAGACACAGAGCCTCAGAATAAAACATCAACAGTAATGAACTGACACAAGAAAGCCGCTCAGAAAATAGAAACTCAACAGTGAAGAACCTGGACACAAGAGCCTCGAAATAGAAAACTCAACCAAGTGAATGAACACTGGACACAGAAAGCCTCAGAACAAAACTCACAGTGAATGAACCATGGCACAGAAGCCTCAGAACAGAAACTCACACAGTGAAATGAACCTGGCAACACAGAAGTGCATGTTACCCCAAACCTCCTGACAACCTTTGAGATCTGCAAAACCATTTATAAAAATACTATAAAACTTTTCTGAATGTGTTGTTTTTTTTGCCTCTTGTTCTTCTATTTAGGTATAAATATGGGGAAAGATCTACTCTACTGTTCAAGTGACAGAGACAAATACAATAATATTTGAGGGTGGGGGGCCGGTGGGGGAATTTGTACAAACTGCAAAGATTCATTTTATTACAAAAGCTCTTTCCCCCGCTTCCCAAACACACCATATTGACCTCAGATGAGTGAAATGTGGGGTAGATATGTATTGCGATGAGATAGAAAATACAGAGGAGGAGGAAGAAGCATTTGAAGAAGCCTGCTACAGTTCTTCCCCTATAGGTTGCTCTACATACTGTAAGTGGTATACTGTATACAAAACCCTATTTCATTGTCCATACAGTCCACACATACACCTCAATGTTACCATGGAGAGAGTTACCTCACTGTTACCATGGAGAGAGTTACCTCACTGTTACAATGGAGAGAGTTACCTCACTGTTACCATGGAGAGAGTTACCTCACTGTTACCATGGAGAGGGGTACCGCACTGTTACCATGGAGAGTTACCTCACTGTTACCATGGAGAGAGTTACCTCACTGTTACCATGGAGAGAAGTACCTCAATGTTACCATGGAGAGAGTTACCTCACTGTTACCATGGAAAGAGTTACCTCACTGTTACCATGGAGAGAGGTACCTCACTATTACCATGGTTAGAGTTACCTCACTGTTACCATGGAGAGAGGTACCTCACTATTACCATGGTTAGAGTTACCTCACTGTACATTCTAGGTGTCAAGCACAAGGTCATTCTTTCTCTATCTTGTCAGATGTCAAATCGCCATATTGGTGGTAGTGGCTGTTATACCATGATGCKTTTGSKTGTGTCCCAAATGGCACCCTATRCCCTATATAGTGCACTAGTTTWGACCAGAGCCCTATGAGCCTTAGTCAAAAGTAGTGCACTACATAGGGAATATGGTGAAATTTGGGAGACAGCCCATATTTCCCTTTCATTCACTTCTTGAAGCCCGTTGGCCATGCCGGTTGAGCAGTTTGTGGCGGCATGGAGAAGATGTTAAAAAGAGCCCCACATACGGAGTACAAGCTGTCGCCTTGCCTGAGCACAGCTGGGACGCAACACAGCTGGGACGCAACACAGCTGGGACGCAACACAGCTGGGACGCAGCACAGCTGGGACGCAACACAGCTGGGACGCAACACAGCTGGGACGCAACACAGCTGGGACGCANGCTGGGACGCAACACAGCTGGGACGCAACACAGCTGGGACGCAACACAGCTGGGACGCAACACAGCTGGGACGCAACACAGCTGGGACGCAACACTGTCTCTTTCAACATGTAAGAGGGTGTGTGTGTGTGTGTGTTTCTGTGAATTTAAAGGCGTGTAAGAGTGTGTGTGTGTTTCTGTGAATTTAAAGGAGTGTAAGAGGGTGTATAATAAGGAGAAAAGTTCAGCAGCTGTATCTGTATACAGTACGTTTATACAAGGTTATACTAAGGTTAAAATGATCTACCCCACTGAGATTATATACAGAGATGGTGTGAGAGGAAAGAGAGAGGGGTGGAGAGTCCAATAGAGAAGAGATGGATCTGGACGATGTCTATTAGCATGTAAGTAATCAAACTCTGCTGAATCCCCACCTAGTTTAAGAAAAGTACTTCCAGCCTCTCTTTCTCTTATCATGTCTCCCCTCTTGATTGTGGCTTTCGCTTTTTCAGCTCTTGGAGCTGAAGATTGCACACAATAAAACATTTGAGAGAAACTGTGTCAGATAGTTTGCGTTTGTTTGTGTGTGTACGTATACGATACAGAAAGCATAGAGAGAATAAATGTATCTCTCCAACAAGTGTGTGTGTGTTTGCGTGTGTGTCTGTGTTTATATGTATGTACGCATGTATGAAAACAAGTATTCACTATGTATTACAGAATACATCTCTCTCACACGTGTGTCTGCATCCTCTGAGTGTGTCTCTGGTTGTACTCAGTACCAGGAGGAGAATACTCAGTAGCAGGAGGAGAGTAGTCAGTAGCAGGGGGAGAGTAGTCAGTAGCAGGGGGAGAGTAGTCAGTACCAGGAGGAGAAGTGTAGGAGAAGCGGGTGGTCCCATAATTCCCCAGCACAGTTTCAGGACCCGGACATGGGCCTTGGACTGGTCCTTGCACTGGCCCTGGTCCCACCCCTTGTCCAGTTGGGTAGACCTCATAGGCCGGCCCTCCTTCCAGGGGCGGGGCAAAGCCCATCCGATAGGTAGGGTACTGGGCGGGATAGCCATAGTTGTCATAGGTCAGCTGACTGTTGTTGTCCAATAGTCCGCAGTCTCCGGGGAAGTCGGTGGTCTGTGAGGCAGGATGGGAGGGGTGGGCGGGGTGGGAGGGGTGGGCGGGGTGGGAGGAGGGGAAAGTAATAGGGAGGGACTTGGCTCCGGCCCGCCCTGGTGAAGGTGTTGAACTGAGGGTAGTTGGTGTGAGACATCCTGGAAGGAGGTCTGGGGTCATAGCACCCTGCCCTTGACCCTGGGACTCCTGGGACCCCTCCTGCAGCCACCACCCCTCCGGGACCCCCTGCTGGGCCACTGGAGGTAGCACCTGTAGCTCCCCCCGGAGGGTTGGAGGTCCGGAACTCTCCCTGGTACAGCATGGAGCGGGAGGACGGCCTGGCCTCGTCGTGGGTGGTCGCACGGACATTATAGTAGCCATTCGTTGGGTCCTAAGGACAAACACGATGAGGGAATAGCGAGTGATTTTTTTTACATGGGTTTGAATTTGAGGTGTGGTCAGGGTTGGGGGCAATTCTAATTAAAGGCAGTGCATTCAGAAAGTGATTTACATGTAAAATGTAAAAAATGTAATCATTGAAAATGAATGACATTTTTTCAATTATTGAATTGGAATTTCAGTTTACTTCCTGAATTGACTGCCTTCAATTCGATTTTCACCCCAACCCTGTTTGGGCATATTTGAGGTGTGATGTAGTCATGTTGTGTGTTGTATTGTTGTAGGATAGAGATGAGGTGATAGTGAGCTTTTTTCTTATTACATGCAAGAGTGTTCCAATTTGAGGTGTTAGCATATTTGAGGTGTTAGCATATTTGAGGTGTGAGGTAGTTAGTATTAGTATTCTGTGTGATATGTTGTTGTGTATTGTGTTGTATGTACTGTACATATGAGGAGTTTGTTGGTTTGATGTAGGAGGGTATGAAGTGAGTAGCAGAGAGAGAGTTACTCACCTTGAGTTCGTATTCCTCGCGGGTATCGAGCTCACTGCGCAGGTCCTGCTTCAGATCCATATCGTCTTTGAATGGCTGAGTGGAGGGAGAGAGGGAGACAGAGGGTAGAAACTAAACCATCAAACAACAAAACACACAGAGAGAGAGAGAGAGAGAGAGAGAGAGAGGGAGGGAGAGAGAGAGAGAGAGAGAGGAGGAAGGGAAGAGAGAGAGCGAGAGAGAGAGAGAGAGAGAGAGAGAAGGAGGGAGGGAGGGAAGGAAGGAGGGAAGGAGGGAGGGAAGAGGAAAACAGAATATCAGGTTTTTCATTTGATGAAAATGTCGTTTGACAAATGTTTGGTGAGTACAGTTGAAGATGTAACAGGACCATGAAAGCACATGAAGGTGAATTCAATCCAGTGGTTTACTCTCAAACAATAACTAAAGGCTTCAGCACCTTATAGCTTCTAGAACAATTTATGTCTTAAATATGTTGTAATGACAGTTATAATAGCTGTATTTCAAATGACAACCCATGTGGCCGGTGGCATTAATCACATCTTACATAGAGCTTTCTCAGTGTAGCCTAGTGCAGGGTTTCCTCAGTCTGAGAGAAGTCTAAGGGTGTCTCAAATAGCACCCTATTCCCTTTATAGTGCACTACTTTCAGTTAGAAGTAGTGCGCTATGTAGTGCATCCATTTGGAACACAACCTCAGTCTGTGAAGTCTAAGGCAACAGAGAACAGATGCCCCCCCCCTTCATGCTTCATTTGATTGTTTTACCATGAAGTCTGTTGCTATATTTTAAATGCACTTTTTTTTTTAAAGGAACTGCAACACTAGAGGAAGGTTCAGGAAGGTTCCCTTCAAAAGTGTACAGCTGAAGCATTTCGGAGACAAACACCTTTTGTCAAAGCTATTGCACTTTAAATAATGTTTGATTTGATTTGACTCATAGCGGTGGGTGTTGGGTACTCACGGAATACATGGCCTTGACCATGCGCGTTGCCGTGGAAACACCGCCCGACTCCTCCTCCAGACTATGTGTCTCCTTGTTGACTGTCTCCACCTTGATGTCCGGCTTCCCCAGAGTGACCCCACGACGACCTGGAACCAGAACAAGACAGATGACTCGTGAAGCGCCTAACAGAGTGCTTATGAAGACTTTATGTATGCTATATGAAGCCTTTATAAGCTGTTGTTCATTTAAAGTGGGTCAGACATCTGAATAACAGTACTTGTGGATCAACGTTTAGATCTACAGTACAACAAAAGAGAGAGAAAACAAGTCATTCTTATTCAGTTTTAAATAAGCGATCATGAATAAACACGTGACTATTTGTGGTTACACAGTACATTGGGAATGGCTATATGAATGACAGTCACACACAGCCACACCCACATGCATCCCAAATGGCACCCTGTCCCTGTCCCCTGTCCCCTATCCCTGTCCCCTATCCCTGTCCCTGTCCCCTGTCCCCTATCCTGAGAGCCCTGGAGGGGGGAATAGGGTGCCATTTGGAACACAACCACAAACATGTTGCATGCAGAGGGAGGGAGTAGTAACTGGTTGGTACACGACTCACTGCCTTTCCGTTGGCGGTAGAGGAAGAAGGCTAGAGCCAGGAGAAAGATCAGGAGCAGGATGGAGGATCCAACTGTTCCACCAGCTATAATCCCCACTGGTACTATCTCTGTACAGACAGACAGACAAACAGACATGGTTATACCAAACCTTTCCCATACTATTGGTACTATCTCTGTACAGAGAAACAAGAGAGACAGAGAGACATGGTTATATTTTTCAGGGAAGTTAGGAAAGCTAAGGCTAGCTTTTTCAAACAGAAATGTGCATCCTGTAGTACAAACTCTAAAAAGTTCTGGGACACTGTAAAGTCCATGGAGAATAAGAGCACCTCCTCCCAGCTGCCCACTGCTCTGAGGCTAGGAAACACTGTTACCACCGATAAATCCKCTATAATTGAGAATTTCAAAAAGCATTTCTCTACGGCTGGCCATGCTTTCCACCTGGCTACCCCTACCCCGGTCAARTGCCCGGCACCCTCCACAGCAACCCACCAAAGCCCCCACCATTTCTCCTTCACCCAAATCCAGATAGCTGATGTTCTGTAAGAGCTGCAAAATCTGGACCCCTACAAATCAGCCGGGCTAGACAGTCTGGACCCTCTCTTCTCAAATTATCTGCCGAAATTGTTGCAACCCCTATTACTAGCCTGTTCAACCTCTCTTTCGCATTGTATGAGATTKCCAAAGATTGGAAAGCTGCCGCGGTCATCCCCCTCTTCAAAGGGGGTGACACTCTAGACCCAAACTGCTACAGACCTATATCTATCCTACCCTGTCTCTCTAAGGTCTTCGAAAGCCAAGTTAACAAACAGATTACCAACCATTTCGAATCCCACCGTACCTTCTCCGCTATGCAATCTGGTTTCAGAGCTGGTCATGGGTGCACCTCAGCCATGCTCAAAGTTCTAAACGATATCATGACCGCTATCGATAAGAGACATTACTGTGCAGCCGTATTCATCGACCTGGCCAAGGCTTTCGACTCTGTCAATCACCACATTCTTATTGGCAGACTCGACAGCCTTGGTTTCTCAAATGATTACCTCGCCTGGTTTACCAACTACTTCTCTGATAGAGTTCAGTGTGTCAAATCGGAGGGCCTGTTGTCCAGACCTCTGGCAGTCTCTATGGGGGTGCCACAGGGTTCAATTCTCAGGCCGACTCTCGTCTCAATGATGTCGCTCTTGCTGCTGGTGATTCTCTGATCCACCTCTACGCAGACGACACCATTCTGTATACTTCTGGCCCCTCTTTGGAACTGTGTTAACTAACCTCCAGACGAGCTTCAATGCCATACAACTCTCCTTCCGTGGCCTCCAACTGCTCTTAAATGCAAGTAAAACTACATGCATGCTTTTCAATCGATCACTGCCTGCACCTGCTCGCCCGTCCAGCATCACTACTCTGGACGGTTCTGACTTGGAATATGTGGACAACTACAAATACCTAGGTGTCTGGRTAGACTGTAAACTCTCCTTCCAGACTCACATTAAGCATCTCCAATCCAAAATTAAATCTAGAATCGGCTTCCTATATCGCAACAAAGCATCCTTCACTCATGCTGCCAAACATACCCTCGTAAAACTGACCATCCTACCAATCCTCGACTTCGGTGATGTCATCTATAAAATAGCTCTATAAAACACTCTACTCAGCAAATTGGATGCAGTCTATCACAGTGCCATCCGTTTTGTCACCAAAGCCCCATACACTACCCACCACTGCGACCTGTATGCTCTCATGGCTGGCCCTCGCTTCATACTCGTCGCCAAACCCACTGGCTACAGGTTATCTACAAGTCTCTGCTGGTTAAAGCCCGACCTTATCTCAGCTCACTGGTCACCATAGCAGCACCCACTCGTAGCACGCGCTCCAGCAGGTATATTTCACTGGTCATCCCCAAAGCCAATTTCTCCTTTGGTCGCCTTTCCTTCCAGTTCTCTGTTGCCAATGACTGGAACGAACTGCAAAAATCACTGAAGCTGGGGACTCATATCTCCCTCACCAGCTTTAAGCGCCAGCTGTCAGAGCAGCTCACAGATCACTGCACCTGTACATAGCCCATCTGTAAACAGCCCATCTATCTACCTACCTCATCCCCATACTGTATTTATTTATTTATCTTGCTCCTMTGCACCCCAGTATCTCTACTTGCACATTCATCTTCTGCACATCTACCATTCCAGTGTTTAATTGCTATATTGTAATTACTTCGCCACCATGGCCTATTTATTGCCTTAACTCCCTTATCTTACCTCATTTGCACTCACTGTCTATAGACTTTTTGTTTTCTTTTTTTCTACTGTATTATTGACTGTATGTTTTGTTTATTCCATGTGTAACTCTATGTTGTTGTATGTGTCGAAATTGCTATGCTTTATCTTGGCCAGGTCGCAGTGGCAAATGAGAACTTGTTCTCAACTAGCCTACCTGGTTAAATAAAGGTGAAAAATAAAATAATAAAAACATTAAAATACCAAAACTTTCCCATACTATTCAATAGCGAAATCTTGGCCAGTAATCTAAAACGTCTCAGAGAAGTATGTGACCCCCCCCCCCCCTTTTCAAGAATCAATGGCTATATCATTCATTCAGTTATAAAGAAGAATGTACCAAGATTGCCCCTTTAAGACATACCTCTCTCCTCCAGGGTGATGATCATGGTCCCGGGTCCGAAGGTGTTCCAGGCGGTGCAGTTGTACGGAGAGTGGAAGTCAGACTCCATGACGTTGTTGATGGTGAGGGTGGAGAGGACAGCTCCTCCCTGGGAGTGAGGTTTACTCTGCTCCACCGTGTACCTCTCCAACAGAGTCCCCTTCTCCTTCTCCCATACGTTCTCCTTCCATGCCCACACCTGGAGGGAGACACACACACACACACACACACAATTAGGGAGTCAAATGGAGAATAGAAAAGTGCAGAGTCCTGGTTGAGCATTTGTCATATATGACTTTACTATCGGAAGCGGGTTCAATCCCCTCGTCTACCGTTCCCACTGTTTCTCCCCTTCTGATTTCCTTACCGTCTGAAGAAAGTGCCAAAACACAATAACAAAAAATCTTTACACTGTATACAGAGGCGTATACACACAGACACACACACCGGGCTGAGGCAGGTGTACACGAAGCAATAAAGAGTCTAGCAGGTTTTTCTACTTTAAATCTGCTGAAGTAGTTATACTATTAAATATGGAGTATGAATACATGAAATATGCAACGGCCCACATGTTGTGCTAATGTACCTTTTAACAAATCGGCTGGAGAAGGGGGAGGAAAAAGAAACTAAAGATTTGAACTCATCCCCTCCCCTTCCCTCCCACCCCCCTACCCCACCCCAGTCTACTTTCTGACACTCACACAGCACCATACTTCATATTTCATAGGTCTTGTGTCTCTGTGTTGAGCTAAAACCATAACGTCGTATCACATTATACGCCTGGAGTACTCACTGGCTCAATCCCAATAGCATCCTATAGTGCACTACCTTTGATCGGACCTCTGGTCAAAAGTAGTGCACTATAAAGGGAAAAGGGTGTCATTTGGGACACAGCCACTAAAAATGGAGTGGAGACTTTTTTTTTTAAACCACAGATTAGTGTCATGTCTCTCTGCTGTTGTCGTGGATAATTGACGCTGAAAGGTACAGYWTTTTACTCGACGATCTCCCCTKCCCTCTCACACCTGATCTGTCAACCTCATGTCATCCCCCTCTCACACCTGATCTGTCAACCTCATGTCGTCCCCCTCTCACACTATCCATCAACCTCATGTCATTCCCCTCTCACACTATCCATCAACCTCATGTCATTCCCCTCTCNTCCATCAACCTCATGTCATTCCCCTCTCACACTATCCATCAACCTCATGTCATTCCCCTCTCACACTCGATCTGTCAACCTCATGTCATCCCCCTCTCACACCTGATCTGTCATCCCCCTCTCACACTATCCATCAACCTCATGTCATCCCCTCTCACACTATCCATCAACCTCATGTCATCCCCNTCAACCTCATGTCATCCCCTCTCACACTATCCATCAACCTCATGTCATCCCCTCTCTCACACTATCCATCAACCTCATGTCATCCCCTCTCTCACACTATCCATCAACCTCATGTCATCCCCCTCTCACACTATCCATCAACCTCATGTCATTCCCCTCTCACACTATCCGTCAACCTCATGTCATCCCCTCTCTCACACAACCCCTTGACATCAGTACAGTTCTCATTCATTCACTCTCTCTTGTCTTTGATCTGAATGTACTTACAAAGCCTTACAATTCATAAGCAATTATAACATATACAAAGCATTTATAAAGGGATATACATTAAAGTTATTATAACGTGTTACAGATATTTCCCAGGATATTTCCCAGAGTTCACTTCACTCACAATCTTGTCAGGTGGAGGGGTGCTGGCAATGTAGCACTTGACCTCCCCTCTCTCCCCTCTCATTGCGTACTGGACTGGTTCGCTGGAGATGATGGGAGGGCCTGGGGGGGAGAGACAGATAGGATGTCATTTCAGCTATTTACACTCCAGTCGTGACAGAACGTCTGATAATGAGTGGAAATTGAGTGGTGGAAGTGGTAATTAGTCGTTTAAATCTTCGTCACGGTTCTTATTATTAGTATCTTTCTTTAGCACGCTCGTCCTTTCACACCGTTGAAGCTGGAAACGTCATTCAAACGTTCAAATGTTCAGACTATTCAGGCTTGTATACAACTTATTTTAAATATATTTGATACTTTTTCAACTATTAAGCTTTTTGTCCTTCGTCCACTTTCATGGGATTTCCTCGGGATTCTATAGGGCCCATTGTGACATCATCACTCCCAACATGAATATTCTATTCACTGTAAATAATGTAACTTTTGACACTTATCAGCGAATTTGACCATTTTCCCAAAAAGTTAGAGGGTATGAAATCTCCCCCCTGCTTCTCTGCTATTCAAATCTGAAAATCGTAATAAAAAATATCTGATACTAATCTAATTATACAGCTGTTTTAGTAACCGCATACATTTTTCAAACAACTGAAATTTCTAACATTTTCGCAGCACTTTAGACAAAAACCTGGGTGTGCACTRCACGATTTTGTCCCCMATTTAGCTGTCCCAGACACATTTTTGAGATCGGAGACAAAATCCCCATTTTGTTGCCTACTCGGGTTGTGTGGCTGTCACCGACGCCTGTTTCATGTGAGCCGGGTCAGAGACGCAATCTGAGGGCTACTGATCCTGTCTTTGAGCAGTCCCAGACACACTGATATTTGCAAACATGTTTGTCGTTTGAGATATGCAACAACAAGTTTGGAGAACGGTGATCCGCAATAGCCAATGAGAGCACGCCAGAGAAGAAGCCAGTGAGATGATGGCGTTGTTTCACATCACCCATGAGAGATGACTACTACTGGTATGTGTTTGTACAGTACTTGCCTTTAACCAAAGCGACAAAATCATTACAGCTCTGAAGTTCACAAGAAAGTTTCTTAAATTCAAAATGTTGGCTAGATATTTCAACTCTGTATGGCAAGTGTGAATTACTGACTGAAAAAGGGTTTATGAGACTGCTTTGAGCCACCGCTTGTTCTAGCTACGATAGCAATCTAATCACATAATTGTTTTTGTGAGACAGAGTGGTATGGAGAAGCCTCACCACCAAGTGAAGGATCTTATAGTGTGTGACCCTCTGTGTCAGATCGTTGGCAAGACAATAAACTACAGGAAAGACGGTCGTTTTAAAAATCAAATCAAATCAAATTTGACTTGTCACATGTGCCAAATACAACAGGTGTAGGTAGACATTACCATGGAATGCTTACTTATGAGCCCTTAAATAACCAACAACACAGAGTTTTAAAATGTAAGAACAATTTTGATAGCAATGTGAGTGGCTCAGCAATTTTAGGATTTTGAAAGTCGTGCAGTGTACATCCGGCATTAGAGGGTATAAAATATTGGTCTACTTCTCTACTATTTAAATCTGGAATCAGAACAGAATTATCTGCTAGCAATAAAAAATGACAGCTGTTTGTCAGAGTTTAAAGTGACGAAAAGCAGCTATCTGACGCCAGCTAACAGCTCTCTCATGTCTCATCATTGAGCACCCCAGACGCAGCCATTGCTATGGATACCAATGCATTTCAACGAAAAAAGGGCCACAGACTAGAAGGGTAAAAAATTAAGATTTTTAGACCTACCTCCTCTTTCACCCTTTAAGCTTTCAACTGCAAACCAACATTGGTTCAGACTGACCCTAACTAGATCTTAGATTGCTTGTCTAAAGACTTTATGATACTATATATACATTTTAAACTATAATCATGAAGAAATGTCATAAATTAACATGGGTTTGAATGAGAACCATGGAATACAGAAGTAACTATTCAAAATGGTCCTGCTCCTGAGCCAATTAAGCTACAAAACAAACTTTAAAACATTCAGCCTATCCTAACTTCAAATTCTTAAAAATCTGTACCAGCTATAACTATGTAAATGTGTATAAATTAGCATAAAATAACCCACCAACAGTAACTCTTGAACCGTTCAAGCTAGATACACCAAACAAACATTCACATGTTCAGGCCATCCTATCCACTGCCACAAAAACAAATGTAAAGAGTTAAAGAAAGTCCCACAATGTTTATTCACAGTAAATGACCATCTAGTTGTAACATAGCAGTCGTATCAGGGCCTGTATTCATTTAGGGGGGAATTCCGACTTGAGTTAAACTCTCGGGTATGGAATGGAATTCCCTTTTTATGCACTTTTTCTCTCTCTGCGTATTCTGACATCGAACTTAAGCATGAGCATAGCATGATATTGATCAGTTATTCGTTTGGGGTGGAGATTGAATAACGACTGAATCGTCCCCTTAGCTTCTCAGGGTAGTAGCACTGATCTGGGACAATAGTTGCCTTTTTAGATTATAATAAATTGACAAGGGGAACCTGATCCCAGATCAGCACTTCTGCTCTGAGACCCTTTTTGAATATGGGCCTGTGACGGGGCCGGCCGATGTCCCTCACAAAAAAAGTTTTTTACTAAAAGAACTGAAACCGTTTCTTCCAAACTTTGATATTTATTTTTAATATATAAATACAAAAAAAAGGCTTCAAAATGGCTAAGAGTTAAAATGGTAAAAACAAGTACTAAAAGATTAATAGAATAAAATAATAATCCTCACTGGTCTATCGTTGCTTACCACTCTCATTCCCTGGTACACTCCCATAAACATTTAAACAGGTGTAGCTCATTAGCTCAATTAGTGGGAGAGACCTACAATTACCTCTTTAGCCAATAGCAACTCACAACTGTGTGTGTGTGTGTGTGTGTGGTGTGTGTGTGTGTGTGTGGTGTGTGTGTGTGTGTGTGTGTGTGTGTGTGTGTGTGTGTGTGTGTGTGTGTGTGTGTGTGTGTGTGTGTGTGTGTGTGTGTGGTGTGTGTGTGTATTACTGTACACGGCTGTGCTATACTGACCGTTGACTGTAAGAGTGACCTCAGTCTCCTCCACTCCGATCCGGGGACGATGGCCTTACACACGTACTGACCCGCACCACCTGGCTCACTGACTTCAGACCAGCTCCTCGTTGTTACTGAGGACCTGAGAGGAGCACACACACACACACACACACACACACACACACACACACACACACACACACACACACACACACACTCACACACGAGGGAGGGAGGTTTGATGGAAGCGAGTTGTAAAGGGAGGGAGAGAGATATTTAATTCATAAAACATGTTGATTTCTCAGCCGCAGGCTCCATTAAAGTTCCTGTAGTTTTTCTTAATTCGCATAATGCATTAATAAAATATTTATGGAACAGGTTAGGAGTTCAACATTAGGAGGTTTAAAACAACTGCGGGGGGGATAGTTTAATGTAGTGCTAGGTATGGAGTGAGTATGAAGTTCAGGGGGACAAGGTTCACGCTGAAAGACAAATGAAAAGTAACGGCCATATTGACTTTAAAATATGATGATTACCAGTACCTAATGAAACGAGTACCGGCAATCCAAAATAAATTACATCCGCACCTATCTTTCACTCCAATTCAAGCACTAGTAGCACGGATAAGGGCTTCAGGATATGGGCTCAGAGATATGGTTTTCTGGGTCCAGGACAGCAGCAGAGTAGGGGTCAATTCCACTTCAATTCCAGTAAATTCAGGAAGTATACAGAAATTCCAATTTCCCCCAAAAATGATCATAGACAAGCAATGAGAAAAATAATTTCAGTTTACTTCCTGAATTGACTTTATGAAAAGAATTGACCCAAAGCCGAGATCTATAGCAGAGGACTTCAGTTCTCACCATGCTAGATCCCTTCTTGGTCCAGGGTGAGTGTAAGAGGAGGTTTCCCGGTCCACTTGCAGTGAGTTTGGCGTCAGAGTCAATGTCCACCGTAATCGGGGGGCGCCCCCTTCAAGATAGGACCATCTGACAGACAGACAGATACAAGTAGTTAGACAGGTATATAGACACGACCAATATATGTATATAGGTAGAGGACAGACATGGACACGACAAGTATAGTAAGACAGACAGACACAGACAGAGACAGACAGACAGACAGACAGCAGACAGACAGACAGACAGACAGCAGACAGACAGACAGACAGACAGACAGACAGACAGACAGACAGACAGACAGACAGACAGACAGACAGACAGACAGACAGACAGACAGACAGACAGACAGATATAGTAGATACAGTGCTTTCAGAAATTATTCAGACCCCTTGACTTTTTCCACATTTCGTGACATTACCGTCTTATTCTAAAATGTATTAAATATTTAGCTTTGTTATAAAATCTACACACAATACCCCAAAGTGAAAACACGTTTTTAGAAAAAATGTCACATTTATTAACGGTAAAAAACAGAAATAGCTTATTTACATAAGTATTCAGACCCTTTGCTATGATACTCGAAATTGAGCTCAGGTGCATCCTATTTCCATTGATCATCCTTGAGATGTTCCTACAACTTGATTGGAGTCCTGTCAGAATAAAAATTAAAAATATAATTGATTGGACATGTTTCGGAAAGGCACACACCTGTCTATATAAGGTCCCACAGTTGACAGTGCATGTCAGAGAAAAAACCCCGGCATGACGTTAAAGGAATAGTCCGTAGAGCTCCGAGACAAGATTGTGTCGAGGCACAGATCTTGGGAAGGGTACCAAAACATTTCTGCAGCACTGAAGGTCCCCAAGAACACAGTGGTCTCCATCATTCTTAAATGGAAGAAGTTCAGAACCACCGAGACTCTTTCTAGAGCTGGCCACCCGGCAAAACTGAGCAATCGGGGGAGAAGGGCCTTGGTCAGGGAGGTGACCAAGAACCCGATGGTCACTCTGACAGAGCTATAGAATTCCTCTGTGGAGATGGGAGAACCTTCCAGAAGGACAACTATCTCTGCAGCACTCCACCAATTAGGCCTTTATGGTAGAGTGGCCAGACGGAAGCCACTCCTCAGTAAAAGGTACATGACAGCCCGCTTGAAGTTTGCCAAAGGGCACCTAAAGGACTCTCAGACCATGAGAAACAAGATTCTCTGGTCTGAAACCAAGATTGAACTCTTTGACCTCAATTCAAAGCATCACGTCTGGAGGAAACTTGGCACCATCCCTACGGTGAAGCATGGTGGTGGCAGCATCATGCTGTGGGAATGTTTTTCAGCGGAAGGGACTGGGAAACTAGTCAGGATTGAGGGAGAGATGAACGGAGCAAAGTATAGCAAGATCCTTGATGAAAACCTGCTCCAGAGCGCTCAGGACCTCAGACTGGGGTGAAGGTTCACCTTCCAACAGGACAACGACCCTAAGCACACAGCAAAGATAACTTAGGAGTGGCTTTGGGACAAGTCTCTGAATGTCCTTGAGTGGCCCAGCCAGAGCCCGGACTTGAACACGATCAAACATCTCTGGAGAGATCTGAAAATAGATGTGTAGCAACGCTCCCCATCCAACCTGACAGAGCTTGAGAGAATCTGCAGAGAAGAATGTGAGAAACTCCCCAAATACAGGTGTGCCAAGCTTGTAGCGTCATACCCAAGAAGACTCGAGGCTGTAATCACTGCCAAAGGTGCTTCAACAAAGTACTGAGTAAAGGGTCTGAATACTTATGTAAATGTTATATTTCCGTGGATTTTTATTTATACATTTGCAAAAATTTCTAAAAACTTGTTTTTGCTTTGTCATTATGAGGTGTGTGAGGGAAAATAACAAACGATTTAATCCGTTTCAGAATAAAGCTGTAACGTAACAAAATGTGGATAAAGTCAARGGGTCTGAACACTTTCTGAATGCACCGTAGATCTGTTGATCTGGCTGAGGAGCATAAAGAACAGCATAATGCTCGAGCTGACGGTTCCATGGGAGGAGAGGCTTGAGGAAGTACCAGGCGCTGTACAGACAAGGGAATGGAAGGCCTGCCAGTGGAGGTCGGGGCAAGAGGTATCCTCAGAGTAAAAGGAACACAGAGGAAGAAGATCGCAGAGCTGGGCAGGAGGTAGAGAGAGCATCCCATTGGCTGTGGCTGAAGAGGGAGGAGCAGTGGTTAAGCCACCTGGCTCAGTTCGGGCCTGATCAACGCAATCATCACACCCTTCGGGAAGGTGTAGTGAGAATCGTCGAAACACCTAACGAAGAGGGGACCTCACCTGAGGATGAGCCAGGAGCAGCACAACTGCTGTTTGCAGGTAAAATGATTGATACTGTACAGTGGAGGCTGCTGAGGGGAGAAAGGCTCATAATAATGGCTGGAACTGAGTGAATGGAATGGCATCAACTACATGGGAACCATGGAAACCGTGTGTTTGATGTGTTTGATACCATTCCACCTATCCAGCTCCAGCCATTACCACGAGCCCGTCCTCCCCAATTAAGGTGCCACCAACCTCCTGTGATGCAGTAGTAGGAAGACACAGGCAGACAGGTATACAGACAGACGAACTGACGGACGGACAGAAAGACAGACACAGTAGACAAGAAAGCAGACAAACAGACAGACTAATATGCTCTGCTGTCTCAGTCTCCTGCCTGTTTATCTGGAGGTATGGAACTAGAAATGTCATGTCTGGGTGATGTTGGTCTTCACATGTAAATGCATGAGCTGTGGAAATGAATTTCCTCTTCGGAGGACATTTACATTTAAGTCATTTAGCAGACGCTCTTATCCAGAGCGACTTACAAGTTGGTGCATTCACCTTATGATATCCAGTGGAACAACCACTTTACAATAGTGCATCTAACTCTTTTAAGGGGGGGCTGCAGTGACACCACAGTCACACACTGCAGTGGACACACAGTCACACACTGCAGTGGACACACACAGTCACCACTGCAGTGGACACACATCACACACTGCAGTTGACACACACAGTCACACACTGCAGTGGACACACACAGTCACACACTGCAGTGGACACACAGTTCACACACTGCAGTGGACACCACAGTCACACACTGCAGTGACACACACACAGTCACACCACTGCAGTGAACACACAGTCACACCACTGCTGTGACACACAGTCACACACTGCTGTGGACACACAGTCACACACTGTGCTGTGGGCACACAGTCACACACTGCAGTGGACACACAGATAGCACTGCAGTGGACACACAGATAGACACTGCAGTGGACACACAGATAGAGACTCACTGAGGATGGTGAGTTTGGCTCTCCGGGAGCGCAGGGCAGCCTCCGTGGCCTGGCACTCATACAGGGAGTCATCAGACAGCGCAGCGGCAGAGATCTCCAGGTTGTACTGGCCCACGTCTATCACCCGCAGCACACGGTACCTGGGCCAGGCTAGGACAGAGAGACACAGAGAGAGAGATACTGACACCTGCAGCACACGGTACCTTGGCCAGGCTGGGACAGAGAGGACACAGAGAGAGAGATACTGTACACCTGCAGCACACGGTACCTTGGGCCAGGCTAGAACAGAGAGAGAGAGATACTGTACACCTGCAGAACACGATACCTGGGCCAGGCTAGACAGAGAGAGACAGAGAGAGAGAGATACTGTACCCCTGCAGCACACGGTACCTGGGCCAGGGAGAGGACAGAGAGAGACAGAGAGAGAGATACTGTACACCTGCAGCACACGGTACCTGGGCCAGGAGAGGACAGAGAGAGACAGAGAGAGAGAGATACTGTACACCTGCAGCACATGGTACCTGGGCCAGGCTGGGGGAGACAGAGAGACATATACTGTACATGTACACCTGCAGCACACGGTACCTGGGCCAGGAGAGGACAGAGAGAGACAGAGAGAGAGATACTGTACACCTGCAGCACACGGTACCTGGGCCAGGAGAGGACAGAGAGAGGACAGAAGGAGAGAGATACTGCTACACTGCAGCACATGGTACCTGGGCCAGGCTGGGGCGAGACAGAGAGACATATACTGATTCATTGTACACCTGCAAGCACACGCGTACCGGGCCAGGAGAGGACAGAGAGAGACAGAGGAGAGGAAGAATACTGTACACCTGCAGTCCACATTCGACCTGGGCCAGCTGGGGGAGCAGAGAGACATATAACTGTACAT
>NW_019942994.1:0-10428 GCF_002910315.2 Salvelinus sp. IW2-2015 | reverse complement strand
GTAGGTTAGAAGGATTACTTTATTCCTATCCTAGTATTCCTTAAAAGAGGTTGGGTTCAGGGTGTTCCGGAAGGTGTGATTGACTCCGCTGACCTGGCGTCGTGAGGGAGTTTGTTCCACCATTGGGGTGCCAGGCAGCGAACAGTTTTGACTGGGCTGAGCGGGAGGACAATCACATCATATCTAATTGGTCAGACTCACATGTACGTTGACCAGGATGCTGAGGTTGGTGTGTCCACAGGTTAAAAGACTGAGCAGGAGACAGGCTCGGTTGGAAGGAATGGTCTGCTGTGGTCACAAACACACTGTCTCTCACCCTCCAGGAGAACACCACCCTTTCGCCCACCTGAGAGAGACACACAGGTGGAACAGTCTCATCAACACATACTGATCTTATACGTCACAATATCATAGACACACACTAACAGACACACTAACAGAACACACTAAACAGACACACTATCAGACACAAACCAGACACACCAACATACACACTAACAGACACACCAACAGACACACTACAGACAACACCAACAGACACCACTATCAGACACACTAACAGACACACTATCACATGTAGTATTCACTACACCACACTAACAGACACACCAACAGACACACTATCACAGGTAGTATTCCATAGACACACCTTAACAGACACACCAACAGACACACTAACATACACAACTAACAGGACACACTATCACAGTAGTATTCACTAGACACACTTAACAAACACACCCAACAGACACACCAACAGACACACCAACAGACACACTATCACAGGTAGTATTCACTAGACACCAAAAAAAAAAGACTAACGAAATGGGGAGGGACTACTTGAACTTGTCCAATAGGAAATGCTTGTTTTTGTATTCTGTTGCAAGGTATTTTGTTATGTTTTGCTGCTACAGTGCACACTACTGAACATCACCCAGCAAACACACTACTGAATACCACCCATAAAAACACATACTGAAATACCACCTAGCAAACACACTACTGAATATCACCCATCAAACACACTACTGAATACCACCCATAAAACACACTACTGAATAACCCCCATCAAACGCACTACTGAATACCACCCATCAAAAACACACTACTGAATACCACCCATAAAAACACACTACTGAATACCACCTAGCAAACACACTACTGAATACCACCCATAAAACACACTACTGAATACCACCCATAAAACACACTACTGAATAACCCCCATCAAACACACTACTGAATACCACCCATCAAACACACTACTGAATACCACCCATCAAACACACTACTGAATACCACCCAATAAACACACTACTGAATACCACCCAATAAAACCACTACTGAATACCACCCATCAAACCACTACTGAATACCCCCATCAAACACACTACTGGAATACCCCCATCAAACACACTACTGAATACACCCCATAAAACCACTACTGAATTTACCACCCAATAACACACTACTGAAATACCACCCAAGATAAACACACTACTGGAATACCACCATCAAAACCACTACTGAATACCCCCCATCAAACACACTACTGAATACCACCCAATAAAACACACTACTGAATACCACCCAATAAACACACACTGAATACCACCCATCAACACACTACTGAATACCACCCATCAAACACACTCTGAATACCCCCCATCAAACACACTACTGAATACCCCCCATAAAACACACTACTGAATACCACCCATCAAACACACTACTGAATACCACCTAATAAACACACTTACCAACAGACGTCCCACTGACCGGATTGCCCATGATGGGGATGTTGGCGGCTGGCCTGGCAGTGTAAGGTGATCTCCTCTCTCCCTCCAGGACAGACTGCAGGCGCCATGGATAGGTTCACCTTGGGGGGGTCTGCAGGGAGGGAGAGGAAGGGAAGGGAGGAAGGGAAGGAAGGAAGGAAGGAAGGAAGGAAGGAAGGAAGGAAGGAAGGAAGGAAGGAAGAAGGAAGGAATGTACATGTACACCTGCAGCACACGGTACCTGGGTCACGCTGAGACGTAGAAAATAAATACATTTAAATGAAGATGTATGAAGATAGCAGCACATTATACATCTGAGAAAACTAACACACATTTTCATTCACCTAGAGAAACAGTCTCTCATAACATCATATACAAGGGGCATTCCAAACACTAGATGGCAGACCACAAGTCTGGAAGCACCCTTGAATTATGACATCATCGATTTGGATTCCAAAGGGGACAAAAGTATTGGTCTAGATTACATCATCTCTGTCTGCCTCTACCTACCAGCAGCATAGCAACCATCAGAACCAGCAGCATAGCAACCATCAGAGAGGTGAACGCCAAGGAGCACAATTCATGTATATGTGTGTGTGTATGTGTATGCGGACTTACCTTGCGAGCGTATGTGTGTACTCGTGTGTGTGTGTGTGTGTGTGTGTGTGTGTGTGTGCTCTCACCCTTGAGGCCCTCTCCGATGCCCAGTGCTAGTCCATCCTTGGTCCACTGTACGATGCCGCTGTAGTTGAAGACGACACAGGACAGAACCACCCGCCCCCCCAGAACAACAGACTGGTCTGCTGGCTCCTGAGAGAACCTCACAGTCCACACTGTCACAGAGACAAAGATAAAGACATGGTTAAGCATGTGAGTGTGTGTGTGTGTGTTCATGAGAGATAGCATGACAAATGATCTTTACTCTACACAAATGTGTAAACACACTAACATATACGGTAGCCCCATTGGGCTCCCGACTGGTGTAGCGGTCTAAGGCACTGCATCTCAGTGCAAGAGGCGTCACTACAGACCCTGGTTCGATTCCAATCTGTATCACAACCGGCCATGATTGGGAGTCCCATAGGGCCGCTCACTATTGGCCCAGCATCATCCGGGTTAGGCAGTCATTGTAAATAAGAATTTGTTCTTAACTGACTTGCCGAGTTAAATGTTTAAATTTTTTTAAATACAGTGACATAAGGAACATACTGTACCAGCAGGAGGAGAAACAAAGTATTAACACCCATGTTTCCACATGTTTGCATCATCAGGTAATTTGACATTTTTTGCAGGTGGTTCATTAATTAAAACAAATAAAATGAAAAATGTATCTCAAATCACACTCTTTCTCTCTCTCTCTCTCTCTCTCTCTCTCTTCTCCCCTCTCCTCTCTCTCTCTCTTTCTCCCCTCTCTCTCTCTCTCTCCTTCTCTCTTCTCTCTCTTTCTCCCTCTCTCTCTCTCTTCTCCTCTTTCTTCCCCTCTCTCTCTCTCTCTCTCTTTCTTTCACTTTCTCGATCAATCTCTCTTATTTCTTTCTCTCTATCTCTCTCTGTCTCTCTCTCTCTCAATTAAATGGCTTTATTGGCATGGGAAACAATTGTTAACACACTTGCCAAGCAAGTGAAAAGATAATAAAGAAAAATGAAATAAACATAAAAAATGAACAGTAAACATTACATTCACAGAAGTTTCAAAGAATAGAGACATCTCTCTCTCTACACACACATACTCTCTCTCTCACTCTCTCTCTCACACACAAAATACTCCTCTCTCTCTCACTCTCTCCTCTCACACACATACACTACCTCTCTCTTCTCACTCTCTTCTCTCATCAAGACATCAACTAACTCTCTCTCCTCTCTCTCTCTTCTCTCCTCTCTCTCACACACAATACAACTCTCTCTCCTCTATCACTCTCTCTCTCCACACAAACACACATACAACTCTCTCTCTCATCCACTCTCTCTCTGTGTCTTCCATTGGGCTGTTCTTTTCTTGGATCATTGATAAAACAACCCTACTTCGCTAATTAAGGCAAAACCGTTAAAAAAATATAAAATGTTCTTTAGGAGAAACATATTTGGGGATTGCATCACAAAGGAAGAAAGAAGAGGATCCAGAATTCAAACACTGCTTGCGTCCTAAATGGCACCGTTGTTCCATTGTGCACTACTTTTGACCACACCATTGGGTTCTGGTCAAAAGTAGTGTACTATAAAGGATATAGGTTCCCAATTGGACGTAACATAGCCATTGTTCGTGTCTAGTGTCATGTTGTTTGTGTTGAGGGCTCCTTTTCAAACAAGGATTTTTCACTGAGCTGACACTGCTACACGCTGTGATGTTCAAGAGTGTTCAACATCAAAGGTCATGGTATGGTGATGGTGATGGTCAATGGTGGTAATGGTGGTTGGTAATGGTGATGATGTGTGTGATGGTGGTAATGATGGTTGATGGTGATGATGGTGGTGTGATGGTTATGATTGGTGGTGATGATGGTGGTATGAGGTAATGATGGTGATGGTGTGGTGGTAATGAATCGGTATTGATGGTGAGTGATGAGATGGTGGTAATGAAGTGAGGTGGTGGTAATGATGTGAGATGGTAGTGAATGATGGTGGTGAAGGATGAGGTGATGAATGAGGTGATGATGGTGGTAATGAAGGTGATTGAGTGATGGTGGGAATGAGTGTGGTGATGGTGGATGATGGTTGTATGAGGTGATGATGATGATCGTGTAATGAGTGAGGTGATATGGTGGATAATGAAGGTGGATTGGTGGTTGATGGTGAGATGTAATGAAGGTGACGGTGATGATGATGGTGGTGGTAATGAAGGTGATGATGATGATGGTGGTGGTGATGATGGTGGTAATGAAGGTGATGATGGTGGTAATGAAGGTGATGATGGTGGTAATGAAGGTGATGGTGATGATGGTGATAATGATGGTGATGGTGATGATGATGATGATAATGTTGCTGATGGAGACGATAACATCAATGACGATGGTGACAATGGCGGTCATACACAGAAAATTAGTGCTTCTACTTTTAAAGGTAATGTATGGTTGAGCTGACATGCACAGTGTTGATCATGAATGCAATCTCCACAAACGTTTGTGGCAGCTGGCAATATTTTGCGATTCTGTGTGACCCTCTGTGTTTAGGAACTCTCTTTCCCATAATGCACTGCTGAGCAAGAGAGAGAGAGAGAGAGAGAGAGAGAGAGAGAGAGAGGCATGTCAGCCTGGAGCTGAGACTCAGAGAAAGAAGGAGATAACCACACTGACAGAGAACAGAGATTTAATTAACCCTGGGGGATCCCCCTCTCGCCCTCTTTCCCTCCCTGTCTCTCTATCTCTCCCCCCCTCTTTTTCTCCCTGTATCTCTACCCCCCCTCCCTTCTCTCCATGTCTCTCTATCACTCTGTCTCTCGTGCCTTCGTTCTATGGTTCCATGTCTTTGGGGCAGTAGTAGGTAGCGTTGGTTGTCTGCTCTATGGCCTTGTCCTGGTCCTCTCTCTCTCCATGATTATAACACAGCGGTAGAAATGAGTTAACTACAGAACGTTCACTGATATTTGCTTAAATAAACAACAACTCTGTCCATCTGATCAGAAAAACTAGATAGGTGGACATGGATTGTGTGGGACGATACATACAGTACAACATCTCCCGATACATTACTGCTCACAGTAAAGATTATAAGTACCACAATGTATTCACATTCCTCTTCCTACAGCATGTAAAGAAACTAACCCTAAACCCTGCTGCCCCTCTCCCAACCCCCTCCCAACCCCCTCCCAACCCTCTCCCAACCCTCTCCCAATCCCTCCCAACCCTCCCCAAATCCACCTCCCAACCCCTCTCCCACCCTCTCCAACTCCCCTCCCAACCCCTTCTCCCAATTTCCCCATGCAGACTGCTGACGCCTGTCCTCATTATTCACCACTCTGTCTTTCGAGGCTACTCCTTGTTCCACATTACTACCAACTAAAAATACTGTGTCAAACTGTGCTATACTGACTGTCCTTTATGTGTGTGCCGTGTGTGGTGTGTGTGTGTTGTGTGTTGTGTGTGTGTGTGTTGTGTGTCGCGTAGGCTGCGTGCGCGTTGCGTGCAAAGTGCGTAGCGGGTGCGTGCGTGCGTGCGTGCTGAGCCGGAATGGCGAGCGAGTGAGGTGAGTGAGTGAGTGATGCGAGTGATTGGTCTAGTCTGACTGTATAGCTCCATTTGTTGACTCTGGCTCTCTCTTTGGTTAAATTACGTTCTAAGTGACGAAGGTTGTTTTAGGCCTTCATCACCTCAGAACACTAACGATGGGTTGTTAGGCCTTCCATCACCAAAAAAGAACATTGACGATGGTTGTTAGCCTTCGTCACACCAGAACACTAACGATTGGGTTGTTAGGCCTTCGTCACCAGAACACTAACATGATGGTGTGTTAGGCCTTCGTCAGCCAGAACACTAACGATGGTTGTTAGGCCTTCGTTCACCAGAACACTAACGATGGTTTGTTAGCCCTTCGTCACCAGAACACTGCACGCGATGGTTTGTTAGGCCTTCGTCACCAGAACACCGTAAACGATCGTGTTGTTAGGCCTTCCGTCGCCAGAACCACTAACGCATGGTTGTGTAGCCTTCGTCACCCAGAAACACTAACGATGGTTGTTAGGGCCTTATTTCACAAGAACCCTAACGATGGTTGTTAGTGCCTTCGTTCACCAAGAACACTAACGATTGGTTGTTAGCGCATCGTCACCAGGACAAACTAACGATGGTTGTTTAGCTTCATCACTAAGAACCTAACGATGGTTGTTAGCCTTCGTCACCAGAACACTAACAAGAAATGGTTGTTAGGCCTTCGTCACCCAGAAACACTAACGAAAATGGTTGTTAGGCCTTCGTCACCAGAACACTAAACGTTATGGTTGTTAGGCCTTCGTCACCAGGAACACTTGCGATGTTTGTTAGGCCTTTCCATCAAACCCAGAACACTAACGCATGGTTGTTAGGCTTGTCACCAGAAACACATAACGATGGTGTGTTTGAGGCCTTCGTCACCCAGAAAACACTAACGATGGTTGTTAGCCCTTCGATCACCAGGTAAACCACTGACAAAGCATGGTTGGTTAGGCCGTTGCATCACCAGTAACACTAACGATGGTTGTTTAGGCCGTTCTATCACCAGAACCCTAACGGATGGTTGTTAGGCCTTCATCAACAGACAACACTAACGAAATTGGTTGTTTAGGCCTTCATCACCAGAAAAACCCTAACGATGGTTGGTTAGGCCTGTCCATCACCCAGAACAACTGACGTATTGGTTGTTAGGCCTTCGTCACCAGAACACTAACCGATTGGTTGTTTAGG
The DNA here is from genome assembly GCF_002910315.2 of Salvelinus sp. IW2-2015. NCBI lineage: Eukaryota > Metazoa > Chordata > Actinopteri > Salmoniformes > Salmonidae > Salvelinus > Salvelinus sp. IW2-2015. The sequence continues at coordinate 3,278 of NW_019942994.1, read as the reverse complement.
CTTCAGTCACCAGAAACACTAACCGATGTTGTTAGCTTCGTTCACCAGACACTAACGAATGGTTGGGTTAGGCCTTCGTCACCAGAAACACTAACGATGTTTGTTAGGCCTTCACATCACCAGAACACTGACGATGGTGTTTGTTAGGCCTTCGTCACCAGAACACTATTGGAGTGGGGTTGGTTAGGTCCTTGTTCATCACCAGAACAGTGACGGATGGTTGTTAGGCCTTCGTACCAGAACATGACGGTGGTTGTTTTAGGGCCTTTCGTCCACCAGAACACTACAATGTTGTTACGGGCCTTTCGATCACCTACGAAAACACTGAACGGATGATTGTTAGGCCTTGTCGCTCACCAGACATAACCACTCTGACCGTATGTATGTTGTCTAGGCCTCTACATCCACCAAGACCACATCATGCGTCGACCCATGCGTTGCTTAGAGCCTGTATCTTTGTCAGCCAGAACGCATAGCTAACAAACGATTGGCTTGTTAGCGCCTTCGTCACCAGAACACTAACGATTGGTTGTGTAGGCTTCGTCACCAGAACACTAACGGCAGTGGAGTTGTCTAGGCCTTCCATCACCAGAAGCCCACTAACGTATCGGTTTGTTAGGTCTCTCGTCACCAGGAACCACTTAACCAATGGTCTCTGCTTCAGCGCCCCTTCGTTCACCCAGGAACACTGAACGATGGTGTGTTAGGCCTTCATCACCAGAACACACCACCAGATGGTTGTTCCCCGGCCTTCCCGTCACCAGAACACTGACGGGGATGGTTGTTGAGGCCTTTCGTCACCAGAGACCATCTGACGATGGGTGTTTAGGCCTTCGTGCACCAGAACACTAACGGATGGTTGTTACGGCCTTCGTCACCAGAACACTTGAAGCGTATTTGGTTGTTAGGCCTTCGTTCACCGAACACTAACGATGGTTGTTAGGCCTTCATCCACCAGAACACTGACGATGGTTGTTAGGCCTTCATCACTAAGAAACCCTAACGATCGTTGTTAAAGGCCTTCGTCACCAGAACACTCAACGATGGTTGTTTACCGCCTTCGTCACCAGAACAACTAATGATGGTTGGTTAGGCCTTCATCACCAGAGACACGTAATGATGGTTGTTTAGGCCTTCGTCACCAGAACACTAAAGCGATGGTGTAGGCTTCTCACCAGAAACACTGCCGCTGTTCACGATGGTTGGTTAGGCCTTCGTCACCAGAACACATGAACTGTTATGTTATTAACACTAACGATGGTGGCCTCGTCACCAGAACACTAACCCGATGAGTGTTAGGCCTTCAGATTCACCCAGAACACTGACGGATGGTATTGTTAGGCCTTCAGTCACAAGAACCGTAACGATGGATCTGTTAGGCCTTCGTCACCAGAACCCACGTAATCGATGGTGTTAGGCCTTCCGATCACCACCCCAGAACTACTACCCAAAGCCATGGTTGGTTATGGCATCTAACAAGTCACCAGAACACAAAACTACGCAAAATATGAGTATGTCCCCTCAAAGTGCCTTCGGCGTCAACCTAGCACAACCCACTCACCACGAACATGGTCCCTCGGATAAATAGCGACTATCGTCACCAGAACCGCTCCCCCTACCACCCCCAACATTATCACACGCCCCGAATGGCTGGTTAGGGCCTTCGTCACCAGAAAACACCTAAACGACAAGGATGGTTGTTAGGCCTTCCGCCCTCACCCGAAACACTGACGCAGAAACCCCCGACACCACCTGGATTCCACCTAGTAAAAAAAACATAGGACTCTATACAGGGTCACAACAGAACACAATAAAAAATGTTCTCCTTACGAGCCTTCCGCTCCCCCACAAGAAACACTAAAACACAGCTGGTTGTTAGAGCCTTACGTCAAACCAGAAACCATAGAAACGCAATGGTTAGATTAGGCTTGCGTCACCAGGAAATCAAGCACTCGACGCAACTGAAAAGCAGTCTGTCCCCATAGGCCCTTCATCACCAGAACACTAACGATGGTTGTTATGACCCACCTTAAATCACCAGACACCACCATAACGAATTGGTTGTTAGGCCTCTCATCACCGAACACTACCGCATGGTTGTCTAAGGCCTTCATCACCAGAATCCCCCATAACACGCTCGTGTCCGCTATAGGCCATTTCATCCCCAGACAAACACATAGCAGAAAAAACTGAGTTTATGTATTCCCTAGGCCTATACGTCAACCAGCCCCCAACACACATAACGATTGGGTCCTGTTAGCGCCTTCAATCACCGAGAACACTAACGTATGGTATGTAGTCCAGAGCATCTCAGGGCACCAGAAAACCACTCCAACACGCCCAACATAGAGATTGTCCCTCAGAGCCCTTCATCACCAGAACCCTCGACAGATAGAGTATGTTCATCTAAGGAGCCCTAATCGCCTACACCACAAAAACAACACTAACGCCAAAATGGCTTTGTTTAGCGACCATAACTTCATCACCCAGAACACCTGCACGATGGTTGTTAGGCCTTTCGGTCACCAGAACACTGACGGATGGTTGTAGGCCTTCGTCAGCCCAGCAGACCACTGACGAATGGTTGTTTAGGCTTGTCATCACCAGAACTACTGACGATGATTGTTAGGCCTTCCAGTCGACCCAAGCCACAAACTGAAGAATGATATGGCTAGGCCATTCAAACACCGTCAGAACATGCCGACTCGCAACAACCCGAGATATGTCTTAAGGCTTTGTAACCAGACCACCCAACTAACGATAAATGGTTGTTAGGCCTTCCCGTCGACCAGAACAGTAACGCAAATGCCAGAGTCTAAGATTGATGGCGCCATAATCCCTACACACCACCGAACACCCCACTTAACTAACTCATCGCGCGACACACCAAATTGGTAACACATGTTAGGCCTTCTCGCAACCCAGCACAAAAACCTAACCCGACTAATCCCAGCGCTTAGTTCAGTGCACCTTACATCAGCTAACGACACCACTACCTTGTAACAGATCGTTGTCTTAAGGCCCCATTCGTCCACCAGAAACACATAACGTTAGGTCTGCTACACAAGGCCATATCATCAACCATGAACAAACATACGAATCCGCGTATCCGTCCTAGGATCTTCTGTCACAAGACACTAACGATGCGTTGCTAGGCCTTCTGTCACCCCAGACACAAGACTAACGACCACACAGCCTAGACAGTATATGTCATCGGACCTTGAACTATCTCTCGTCATCTCCACGTACATCAACACTCACTACTCTCATACAAGTCC
>NW_019942993.1:233401-251079 GCF_002910315.2 Salvelinus sp. IW2-2015 | reverse complement strand
TTTTCCCAACATTTTACAGAAAAAGATGTTTGCTATATAAAATCTATCCCCTACTCTTCTGCTTTTCAAGCACAGTAGTCGAATTCAAATGCGGGCTACCAATCTGTAACTAGAGCTATTTTTGTAACCCTTCGCCTGTTTTTCTGGCTTCGGTAAAAAATGTCAGAAGTTAGCAGATTCATTTTCAATTCAAACAACTATCAATTTTGACCACTAAACAAAGAGTTTGACAAAAATATATGGATTAAAACTTCCTCTAACTTCTCTCTGCTTGTCCAATGCGGAAAAAGGTTTATTCAGTATGGAACTTACGTTACAGCATTTTTACTAAATGCATTACCATGGTTGTTTTTAAACTTTCACAAACAACTGCCGTTTTGACCCCTTCCCCACATTTTACAGAAAACAATGTTTCTATATAAAATCTACCCCTACTCTTCTGCTTTTCAAGCAAAGTCGGAATTCAAATCGGGCTACCAATCTGTAACTAGAGCTATTTTTGTAACCCTTCGCCTGTTTTTCTGGCTTCGGTAAAAAATGTCAGAAGTTAGCAATTCATTCAATTCAAAACAACTATAATTTTGACCACTAAACCAAAGAGTTTGACAAAAATATATTGGATTAAAACTTCCTCTACTTCTCTGCTTGTCCAATGCGGAAAGGTTTATTCAGTATGGAACTTACGTTACAGCAGTTTTACTAAATGCCCATTATTACCATGTGTTTTTTAAACTTTCACAAACAACTGCCGTTTTGACCCCTTTCCCAACATTTTACAGAAAAAGATGTTTGCTATATAAAATCTTCCCCTACTCTTCTGCTTTTCAAGCAAGTAGTCAGAATTCAAATCGGGGCTACCAATCTGTAACTAGAGCTATTTTTGTAACCCTTCGCCTGTTTTTCTGGCTTCGGTAAAAAATGTCAGAAGTTAACCCAACTCACGCCCTGACCAAACTAAAAGAAAGACATAAAAAAGGAATTAAGGTCAGAACGTGACATCTTGACACAAGATATTTCAGCATTTCATTTGTTATGAATTATTACTTTTTTAAATTATCATAATTCCACTTTGACATTGTGGGGTATTGTGTGTAGGCCAGTGACACAAAATCTATATTTAATCTATTTTAAATTCAGGCTGTAACACAACAAAATGTGGAAAAAGTCAAAGGGTGTGAATACTTTCTGAAGCCACTGTATGTCACCTGAATAAGACCCTCAATATTTATTGAAAAGGAGCATCAAGATTACAGTGCACTTTCACCACCCTGTGAAGTTCATCATAACTTATTTAATCTGTAGCCTAATAAACTGCATGGTTTCCCGAGTCTTAGTGGGAGGACCACACACCATATCATCTCATGACTCCAAGCTAGCTTTCATATGATGGTCATGATATCAAAATTTGCGCATAAACACATTTCCACCACCATTTCTCGCATAATTAATTTAACCGACAAAAAAAGATTCCACCATGTCGAACGAACAAATTATCTGTCGGTATTTATAAAATTTAGGCTACCGAAAGGTTCTGTTTCCATCACAGCTGTCGTGGTTTTATTTTATACAGTATAACATTACTCACATAAAATCTGTGGTTGGAAATGTGGTTTGTGTTCCTCGTTTTTGTCTTGTTATCCTTTTGTCAATAGCTGTTAGCATTATTTATTTTTTTACATTTCCAAATTAAACTGCCTCGTACTCAATTCTTGCTCGTACAATATGCATATTATTATTACTATTGGATAGAAAACAATCTCTAGTTTCTAAAACCGTTTGAATTATGTCTGTGGGTGAACCAGAACTCTTTCTACAGCGAAAATCATGACAGGACATGCGAAGGTCTGAAAAATAGTCTCTGATCTCGGATCAGTTTAAAACTCTGTGTGTGCCCTATGGATCGAAATGAACTGCACCCGCCTTCCCCTGGATGTCAGTAACCAATGAGAAGTGGAATGGTGTCTCTACGTGTTTCTCAGAGTTTATAAAAGGCAATGGAGTGAGGTGTCCCTTCTTTTCGACGCTCGCCAAGGCGCAAGAGAGGACATCAGAATGGCATGCTCAAAAGCTCTCGTTATTGACCAAAGATATATCCGTCTGTGATTTTATTCGATATAGGTGTTAGAAACATCATAACGAAGTTATTTGAAACCGATTTATATCAGTTTATGCGAGTATATTGCTATTTTTCGGAATTTCCTTAGTATTGCGTTTGAGGATTTGGACATGTGTGTGTGCCGTGTAGCTATCGTTAGCTGCTAGTTCCGAAGTTGAAGAGGTCGTTTTACAACAAAGCAACGATTCTTTTGGACAAAGGACACATTGCCCAAGATACTGATGGAAGCTCGTCCAAAAGTAAGAGCTATTTATGATTTTATTCCGTATTTATGTGGAAAAATGTAAACGCAGTTGTCGGTCATTTTTTGCGGCACTAGTCTGGCTGTAACTCACAATGTATGTCTAGTAACGTAAATTTTAAAAATCTAAATCAGCGGTTGCATTAATAACCAATGCATCTTTCATTAGCTGTCCAACCTGTATTTTTTTAGTCAATCTAATCGATAAATAATCGTAAACTTAGGTGCCTTTCCAAGATGGCGCCGGCCAGAATGCATGCCATGTTTTGACAGATTACATTGCATAACCACGATTTGTGATGCTAAATATGCACATTTTCGAACAAACTCTATATGCATTGTGTAATATGATGTTACAGGACTGTCATCTGAAGAATTCCGAGAAGGTTAGTGAAAAAATTAATATATTTTGGTGGCGATAACGTTATCGCCCCTTTTGCCTTGATTCAATGCTGGGGTGATGTTAGCTCATGTGGTATGCTAATATAACGATATATTGTGTTTTCGCTGTAAAACACTAAGAAAATCTGAAATATTGTCTGGATTCACAAGATCTGTGTCTTTCAATTGCTGTATGCTGTGTATTTTTCAGAAATGTTTTAGGATGAGTATTTTGGTAATTGACGTCGGTCTCTGTAATTATTCCGGCTGCTTCCAACGCTATTTCAGATTGCAGCTGCAATGTAGAACTGTGATTTATACATGAAAAATGCACATTTTTCTAAAAAAACATATGCTATACCATAAATATGTTATCAGACTGTCATCTTATGAAGTTGTTTCTTGGTTAGTGGCTATATATATCTTTATTTAGTCGAATTAGTGATAGCTACTGATGCAGGAAAAAAATGGTGGAGAAAAAAAGTTTCTTTTCTATCTGTTACTATAGTTTACATATTGGTGTCTTCCCTGTAAAACATTAGAAATCTGAAATATTGTCTGGATTCACAAGATCTGTGTCTTTCATTGCTGTAGGCTGGTTTATTTTCAGAAATGTTTTAGGATGAGTATTTGGTAATTGACGTCGGTCCTTGTAATATTCCGGCTGCTTCCAACGAATTTCAGATTGCAGCTGCAATGTAGAACTGTGATTTATACCTGAAAATGCACATTTTTCTAAAAAAACATATGCTATACCATAAATATGTTATCAGACTGTCATCTTATGAAGTTGTTTCTTGGTTAGTGGCTATATATATCTTTATTTAGTCGAATTAGTGATAGCTACTGATGGAGTAAAAAGTGGTGGAGTAAAAAAAGTGGTGTCTTTTGCTAACGTGGTTTAGTATAGATTTACATATTGTGTCTTCCCTGTAAAACATTTTAAAAATCAGAAATGATGGCTGGATTCACAAGATCTGTATCTTTCATCTGGTGTCTTGGACTTGTGATTTAATGATATTTAGATGCTAGTATTTACTTGTGACGCTATGCTAGGCTATGCTAGTCAGCTTTTTTACTGTGGGGGGTGCTCCCGGATCCGGGATGAGTACCAAGTAAAAGTTAATATTATCTACAGTACACCAACACTCTCAAGAGTTTACTCAAGATTTTAGCCAGGAAACATAACAGTTATCAAGAAGAGACTGAGTCCATTTAGGCGAGAGTTATCCAGGCCAGGACCATGAGTTCTCTTCTGGTGCAGGGCCTTGTGTCCTGGCAGGAGAGTTGGTGGCGTGGGGTTATGTGCTTGGAAGTGCCCCAGAGGCAGCAGGGGGTGGAGGGACAGAGCGAGAGAGATTGACCCCGGTGTTTATCAGTAGTGGGGGTTGGGGGGGTGACAGTGTCCCTCTCTACTAGGGGCAATCCCAGCGACCGCACAGCCACTGATCAGTACTGAGGGGAAAACAAAAAAAATAACCCTGGCAAACGACAGGATGCACATGGAGAAGAACGGCTGGTTGAATCCAGGAAATAGAAGGGAGGAGAGGAAGAGGGGATTTTGGAACACAGCTGGGTTCTGATTGAAAGAATCCTGTTTTTGAAGCAGGTCTTTTTTTGGTCTTTCTCCATAGGCTGTTCAGGGACGGTAAAGCTTCAGTTTACTGTGGGTTTAGTGAGGTTGTGGTGACATCTGTACTGTTCTGTCAGCATGTTGACAATTGTTGATGAGATGTACAGCACACCAAAAATAATTATCAATGTATCTTGATATCACTTTCAGAAGTGTGATTTTCAGGGCATTGTGTCCTGGATGGAGAGTGTTGACAATATTGTCAGTTACAGTTCTGGTTGCAATCCTGGTTGAGAAGTCATCCATGGTTCACAGTCAGACTTAACATTTCTATATCAAATGTTATCAAATGTCAAATCCTTCCAACTGAGGACTCACTTTGGTATTCAAATCAAACACACTTTTGAAAGTGCTATCAGGAAAACCAATAGCTATCTGCAACTCATTTAATTGTGTTTTATGATCATGGAGACAGATTGATTATCTATCTTAAAGATACAAATAGCTTTCTTTTGATCCAGCACCAAACCCTAAACGACGTGTCGAAATACCTGGCTAAAGAAACACAACACTGTTGACCATTTGTTGAAAGCCACTTAAGAATACATGCCGCTGCCAAGCAATATAAATGTTTTCATGTTTCTTAAACTAGGTGAGCCATTTCTCACAGCCCAGCATTGACTGACCACAGGTTTGATACGCTTGGATGATATACAGTGGGGTCCGAAATTATTGACACCCATGATAAAGATGAGCAACAATGACTGTATGAAATATATAATTAATATACTGAGCTAAAGTAATGTATTTCTTTCTCAAAAAGGTAGGGGTCAAAATTATTGACACCCCTGTTTTCACCTAACATTGTGAGGATAATGGCACTGAGCCTTTTTCTAAAATGTTTTATGAGTTGGAGAACTCATAGGATGTTAGTCCTATCCTCCATTCAGAATCCTTCCAGGTCCTTGATATCCTTCGTCTGCACTTATGGACTGCTCTCTTCATTTCAAACCAGAGGTTTTCAAAGGGTTTCCAATCCGAACACTGAGATGGCCATTGGAAAATGTTGATTTTGTGGCCAATTAACCTTTTCTTTGTTTATTTTGATGTTTGCTTGGGGTTATTGTCTTGCTGTAAGATCTACTTGCAGCAAAGTGTCAGCCTGGCAGAGGCAACCAGGTTTTTGTCTAAAATGTCCTGGTACTTGGTAAAGTTCATGATGCCAACCAGTAGAATAAAATAGGCCCATAACATCAAAGATTCACAACCATATTTTACAGAAAGTATGAGACACTTTTCTGTATATGCTTCTGTTTTTCAATGACAAGCCCACGACTCATGTTCTTGTCCAAAGAGGGTCCTGGGGCCCTTGTTAAGGTCAACAGCATCATATTATACTCATATGTATTATATTGATATAGAATTATATTATTTATATATATATATGTTATAATATACTATAATAATAATATACTATATATATATACACATAATGTATATATAACATACTTATTATACATTATATAATTATTGTTATTATTATACATGCAGAAATGTTATTATATACATAACAATAAAAGAGTTATCATAACGTTATTACATATACATAACATTTCAATACATATATTATTATTATCTATTTATTTATATTTTGTATATCTTTATTGTTATTATTACATTATTATTACATTGATTATTACTACAGATAATAATAATTACTACATGTTAATAACATTTTTGCTGCAGCCATAGATCACAGCTGTGTCAATGAAGTTACATCTGGAGACATCTTTGCCAAATTTGAGGGGAAAAAAACACATTTGCTTGTAGGTCTTATTTATTGATGGAGATGTGATGAAACAAAAACATGAAATTAAGACGACTTTTGTGAACACATAGCTGATGGATCCATTGCTGAAGTATGAATAGAGAGCGATTATGGTAGAGATTGCTGCTTTAGCCTATGTTATGGATGGGTGGAAGAACTGCTCTACCTCTTCATACAGCCTCTCTCTATTTGCATACAGCCTACGTAACGTCGCTCATGCTTTAAAAAGGCAGAGCAGTCACGGGTATCCACTTGATGGCATTGATCCCAACTTGGTGCACTTCGGAGAAATACACTGCTGGAGATACTTCAAACTGAGTGTTTTGACGGATTGGACCATTTCTTTGCATCCACTTGAAAGGACTATGCGCAAGCAAACCATCTCTTGCTAAGGCATCAGAAGCTGATATTTATGACTTTACTTGCACTCTGTTAACTGTTCTGAAGCCACCCAATTGAAATCAGCATTCGAAAAAAATGTAAGTTTTATCATTTTTGTTATGATAGCCTACCAACCATGAAGCCTAATGTTGTGCATTGTCCTTGATTAGAAGCAGGCTATTATTATTGTTGTTGTTTATTATGATAGTATGAGGTTATAGAAGTTGTTTTGAGGCATAGTTGCACGCGCAAATGTGTACTTCATTTTGCCATTATTGGAATAAGAATGAGGCCAACGGTAATGCCTTAGGCCAGTGGTTCCTAATCTTTTTCAGATAATGAACCACCAACTGAATTTTGCTCTGCCCGGAGTAGCCTTGTGCATTTTACCAGTAGGCCTATGGTCTCATGAGTCTTCTCAAGTAGCCTACCTACTGTGGATAGGCCAAGTACCCCCGGGTACTAGTACCCTGGTTGGAATCCACAGCCTTGGGCTACTAATACAAATTAAAATAGCCTTGGGCTACTAAGACACATTAACATAGCCTAAACCACGCCTTATAACTGTAATAGCACATAATATTATTTTCTGCAATGGTTAATGCTGCTTATTAATGCATAATAAGCATAGTTCTATAGCCTATTGAAGTTTATTGGCCCTAATATGGGGAGAATTGAATCTCATCAGGTTTTTGATGACAGGTTATCACAACATCTTAGTAGACCACTTAATGGACAAAAAATGATCTAACAACTGAAAGAAAACAGTTAAAGTGATTACTTTCTAGTCTTTTCAGTCAGACTTCTGTGTGTTTGACTGGCATTGGTGGACATACCAGTAGGCAGAAGAGATAATTGCCTCAGGCCTCACATCATCAAGGGGTCTCATGAGCTGGGTAGAATTTTTTTTTCTTTAAAGAAAATATCTATACAAATATATATTAAAATAACAGGCCCCCCCAGGCTCTACTAGAGACATAATACATAAACAATCCCCATCAAAATATGTCTGTTTAATATGTCTGTTTTGCATGGGCTGCGTCTCAATCTACCGCATCCACCATTGTCGGCCTTCTGCATCTGCAGTGGGAGTTGGAAGAGCTACAGCTGTGTTTGTCAGACCAGAAGACATCTCAAAAATTGGTCTTCTCACGAAATGTCTGTAATGTCCGAAATGTTAGGCTACAAATTAAGATGACCCATCTATGGTAAAATGAGACTCTCACGAACACAATGGTTGCTTTTTCCATGTTGCTCTACGACTCCCACAAGTGTCATGGACTTGTCTGAATGTAAGCATTACCGGGCCCAAAAATACATCGAAGTGAATAGGGCATTTCCACGTCAAAGGTATACAGGTAATTCCAGTGTAAAAAAATGGATTATTCTTTCCTGAGCTTTCTTATATCCCTGAGATATAGGACAGACACTTCAAAACATACTTCTCTTTGATTAAATATGTTTTTCTATGAATCAATCTGTTATTCAATGGGCTAATAGCAGTAAAGACAAATTCAATATTTCATCAAATCATTTTTCAATATATATTTTCATACCTACAGGGTCGTAAAATTCTCAAAACACAAAATAACATCCCACAAACACAGGTGGGAAAAAGAGCTACAGTGAGGGAAAAAAGTATTTGATCCCCTGCTGATTTTGTTCGTTTGCCCACTGACATTGAAATGATCAGTCTGTAATTTTAATGGTAGGTTTATTTGAACAGTGAGAGACAGAATATCAACAAAAAAATCCAGAAAAACGCATGTCAAAAATTTTATAAATTGATTTGCATTTTAATGAGGGAAATAAGTATTTGACCCCTCTGCAAAACATGACTTAGTACTTGGTGGCAAAACCCTTGTTGGCAATCACAGAGGTCAGATGTTTCTTGTAGTTGGCCACCAGGTTTGCACACATCTCAGGAGGGATTTTGTCCCACTCCTCTTTGCAGATCTTCTTCAAGTCATTAAGGTTTCGAGGCTGACGTTTGGCAACTCGAACCTTCAGCTCCCTCCACAGATTTTCTATGGGATTAAGGTCTGGAGACTGGCTAGGCCACTCCAGGACCTTAATGTGCTTTTTCTTGAGCCACTCCTTTGTTGCCTTGGCCGTGTGTTTTGGGTCATTGTCATGCTGGAATACCCATCCACGACCCATTTTCAATACCCTGGCTGAGGGAAGGAGGTTTTCACCCAAGATTTGACGGTACATGGCCCCGTCCATCGTCCCTTTGATGCGGTGAAGTTGTCCTGTCCCCTTAGCAGAAAAACACCCCCAAAGCATAATGTTTCCACCTCCATGTTTGACGGTGGGGATGGTTTCTTGGGGTCATAGGCAGCATTCCTCCTCCTCCAAACACGACAAGTTGAGTTGATGCCAAAGAACTCCATTTTGGTCTCGTCTGACCACAACAAGTTCACCCAGTTGTCCTCTGAATCATTCAGATGTTCATTGGCAAACTTCAGACGGGCATGTATATGTGCTTTCTTGAGCAGGGGGACCTTGCGGGCGCTGCAGGATTTCAGTCCTTCACGGCGTAGTGTGTTACCAATTGTTTTCTTGGTGACTATGGTCCCAGCTGCCTTGATATCATTGACAAGATCCTCCTGTGTAGTTCTGGGCTGATTCCTCACCATTCTCATGATCATTGCAACTCCACGAGGTGAGATCTTGCATGAAGCCCTAGGCCAAGGGAGATTGACAGTTATTTTGTGTTTCTTCCATTTGCGAATAATCGCACCAACTGTTGTCACCTTCTCACCAAGCTGCTTGGCAATGGTCTTGTAGCCCATTCCAGCCTTGTGTAGATCTACAATCTTGTCCCTGACATCCTTGGAGAGCTCTTTGGTCTTGGCCATGGTGGAGAGTTTGGAATCTGATTGATTGATTGCTTCTGTGGACAGGTGTCTTTTATACAGGTAAGAAACTGAGATTAGGAGCACTCCCTTTAAGAGTGTGCTCCTAATCTCAGCTCGTTACCTGTATGAAAGACACCTGGGAGCCAGAAATCTTTCTGATTGAGAGGGGGTCAAATACTTATTTCCCTCATTAAAATGCAAATCAATGTATAACATTTTGACATGCGTTTTTCTGGATATTTTTGTTGTTATTCTGTCTCTCACTGTTCAAATAAACCTACCATTAAAATTATAGACTGAACATTTCTTTGTCAGTGGGCAAACGTACAAAATCAGCAGGGGATCAAATACTTTTTTCCCTCACTGTACTTAAATATGATCCCCAATTAGAGACAATGATTACCAGCTGCCTCTAATTGGGAATCATACAAATCACCAACATAGAAAATAAACTTCGAACACCACATAGAAATAATGAACTAGAAAACCCCCCAGTCACGCCCTGACCTACTTCACCATAGAGAAACAATGGCTCTCTATGGTCAGTGCGTGACACCACCCTTATTTAGATATTTTTCTGCTTTGAACTTCCCCAGGATAGAGAAGCCTGATTCTCAACGTGGCTAGCTTAGTAGCCCTTAGACTCTATGGGGATAAAATACGCATTTACAGTGGCTTGCGAAAGTATTCAACCCATTTGGCATTTTTCCTATTTTGTTGCCTTACAACCTGGAATTAAAATGTATTTTGGGGGGGGTTTGTATCATTTGAATTACACAAGATGCCTACCACGTTGAAGATGCAAAATATTTTTTATTGTGAAACAAACAAGAAATAAGAAAAAAAACTGAAACTTGAGAGTGCACAACTATTCACACCCATAAGTCAATACATTGTAGAGCCACCTTTTGCATCAATTACAGCTGCAAGTCTCTTGGGGTATGTCTCTTTAAATTTGGCACATCTAGCCACTGGGATTTTTGTCCATTCTTCAAGGCAAAACTGCTCCAGCTCCTTCAAGTCGGATGGGTTCCGCTGGTGTACAGCAATTGTTAATTCATACCACAGATTCTCAATTGGATTGAGGCCTGGGCTTTGACTAGGCCATTCCCAAAAAATTTAATGTTTCCCCTTAAACCACTCGAGTGTTGCTTTAGCAGTATGCTTAGGGTCATTGTCCTGCTGGAAGGTGAACCTCCGTCCCAGTCTCAAATCTCTGGAAGACTGAAACAGGTTTCCCTCAAGAATTTCCACATATTTTGCTCCTTCCAACATTCCTTCAATTCTGACTAGTTTCCCAGTCCCTGCCGATGAAAAACATCCCCACAGCATGATGCTGCCACCACCATGCTTCACTGTGAGGATGGTATTCTCGGGGTGATGAGAAGTGTTGGGTTTGTGCCAGACATAACGTTTTTCTTGATGGCCAAAAAGCAACATTTTAGTCTCATCTGACCAGAGTACCTTCAATATGTTTGGGGAGTCTCCCACATGCCTTATTTTTTTCTTTAAGCAATGGCTTTTTTTCTGGCCACTCTTCCGTAAAGCCCAGTTCAGTGGAATGTACGGCTTAAAGTGGTCCTATGAACAGATACTCAAATCTCTGCTGTGGCGCTTTTCAGCTCCTTCAGGGTTATCTTTGGTCACTTTGTTGCCTCTTTGATTAACCTCTTGGCGCACAGATCCCTTTACCTTCTTTCAGCTAGGGGGCAGAATTTTTATGTTTGGAAAAATAACGTTCCCTAGGTAAACGGACTATGTCTCAGGTCCAGATGCTAGAATATGCATATAATTGACAGATTAGGATAGAAAACACTCTAAAGTTTCCAAAACTGTCAAAATAATGTCTGTGAGTGTAACAGAACTGATTTTGCAGGCAAAAACCTGAGGAAATCCAACCCGGAAGTGCCTTTTAGTTGGAAAAATCCCTGTTCCGTTGCCTGCCCATCCTCCATTTAAAGGGGTATCAACCAGATTCCTTTTCCAATGGCTTCCTCAGGCTGTGACCAGGCTTTAGACATAGTTTCAAGCTTTTATTTTGAAAAATTAGCGAGATTTTTCTAAACGCATCAGGTGTCCTTTGATTAGTTCCTGCGCGCGAGAGATGTAGCTCGACATTTTCTTTCTCTGTAGTATAGAATAGGTTACCGTCCGGTTGAAATATTATCGATTATGTATGTTAAAAACAAACTGAGGATTGATTATAAAACATGTTTAACATGTTTCTACGAACATTACGGATACTTTTTGGAATTGTCGTCTACATTTCAGGACCGGAACGAGCCTGTGGTTTTCTGAACATAACACGCAAACCAAATGGCAGTTTTTGGTTATAAAACTAATCTTTATCGAACAAAAATACAATTTATTGTGTAACTGGGAGTCCCGTGAGTGCAAACATCCGAAGATTATCAAAGGTAAGCGATTAATTTAATTGCTTTTCTGACTTTCGTGACCAAGCTAACCAAGCTAATATAAGGCTAGCTGTTGTAGCATTGAAAGCTACACTCACAAAAGCTTGTATTTCTTTCGCTGTAAGTATATTTTCAAAATCTGACACGATAGGTGGATTAACAAGAAGCTAAGCTGTGTTTTGGTATATTTTACTTGTGATTACATGATTATAAATATTTTTTGTAATATTTTTGCATATGGCGCCCTGCAATTCTAGCGGTTGTTTAGAAAAGTGATCCCGTAAAAGGGATCCGTAGCACAGAGAAGTTAAACAGAACATTTTCTACCCATCTAATTAATTAATGTTGTGGGATTAATCAGGTGTTTCTTGGTGGGCTTAAACAAATCTACAGTGAAACAAAAGTGTACACTTTACACACATGTTTATTGACTTTAAAAAAGACCACAGTAACATGCCTGATATAGTAGAGATGCAACAAAAATCTGTTGTTTCGAATGTATTTTCCAAAGCCTGTCTGGATGTGAACAACTTTATGCCTGGAAAATTTACGGAGCTGGGGCTTGGGTGGAATTGGAAACGGACGGGTGTCAAAACCTATAACCAGGCACTTTAAATGTAAGAAAGGTATAGAAAAAATGTTTAATTATAACATGTTTTAAACTGTATGTACTAAAGATTTTGAATTAACTTCTTTATGATAGGGGGCAGCATTTTCACTTTTGGATGAATTGCGTGCCCATAGTGAACTGCCTCCTACTCTGTCTCAGATGCTAATATATGCATATTATTATTACTATTGGATATAAAACACTCTGAAGTTTCTAAAACTGTTAGAATTATGTCTGTGAGTATAACAGAACTCATATTGCAGGCAAAAACCTGAGAAAAAATCCAAACAGGAAGTGAGAATTCTGAACCTATTCAATTTCCTGTAAGATATGGATCTGTTTGCACTTCCTACGCCTTCCACTAGATGTCAACAGTCTGTAGAACGTGGAATGAAGCCTCTAGTGTGATGTGGGGTCGGATGGGAGGTGTTTCAGTCATTGGTCTGGCAGAATGCCAGTTCCTGGTCACGCGCGTTTCAAACGATATCGTCTTGCTTTCCATAACTTCTAGAGACACAAAGGAATTCTCCGGTTGGAACGTTATTGGATAGTTATGATAACAACATCCTAAAGATTGATTCTCTACTTAGTTTGACCAGTTTATTCGACCTGTTATATAACTTTTTTAAGTTTTTGTCCGAGTTCGCCTGCATCTGCGCGAGCGTTTGGACATGTGCACTAAACATGCTAGCAAAAGTAGCTACTTAGACATAAGTAATTGACATTATCGAACAAAACAACGATTTATTGTGGAACTWGGATTCCTGGGAGTGCATTCTGATGAAGATGATCAAAGGTAAGGGAATATTTATGATGTAATTTTGTATTTCTGTTGACTCCAACATGGCGGAGAAATGTTGTTATTTTTGAGTGCCATCTCAGATTATTGCATGGTGTGCTTTTTACATAAAGTTTTTTTGAGATCTGACACAGCGGTTGCATTAAGAACAAGTGYATCTTTAATTCTATGTAAAACATGTATCTTTCATCAAAGTTTATGATGAGTATTTCTGTTAWTTGACGTGGCTCTCTGCAATTTCTCCGGATATTTTGGAGGCATTTCTGAACATGGCGCCATTGTAAACCGAGATTTGTGGATATAAATATGCACATTATCGAACAAAACATAAATGTATTGTGTAACATGATGTCCTATGAGTGTCATCTGATGAAGTTCATCAAAGGTTAGTGATTCATTTTACCTCTATTTCTGCTTTTTGTGACTATTATCTTTTGCTGGGAAAATGGCTGTGTTTTTCTGTGGCTATGTACTGAGCTAACATAATCGTTTGGTGTGCTTTCGCCGTAAATCCTTTTTGAAATCAGACATGTTGGCTGGATTCACAACATGTGTAGCTTTAATTTGGTGTCTTTCATGTGTGATTTCATGAAAGATTGATTTTTATAGTAATATATTTGAATTTGGCGCGCTAAATTCTTTTGGGCTTTTGGCCAAGTGGGACGCTACCGTCCCACATATCCCAGAGAAGTTAAGGAATATCTATAGTGGGGAACATGTACATGCTATAACACATTCCCCACAGCATCTAAGGATGAATACAGAGACACTGACATTGTATTTTGTTATGTGAAAGTAGCATAAGTATGTGTAAAGAGTTTACAATTTTGTTTAAAAGTTCAGAATATGTCTCTTGTGAAAATTGAGATGGGGTACATATATTATGTATTTAAATTTGTTACACATTTTTAATAATACTTGTGAGTTGTAGACACGTATAAACCAAAGGTTTCATTTGGGTTATAATAATGATTTACAAATGAAAAAGTGAGTAGTTCATTGCATATTATGTCATTGTGGATTAAATTCTTTTTCAATATTTTGCCTATTTTCTCTTGAAACATATGGTCTATCCACTAGAAACTCATGGGTAATAGGGATACGTACAGTATATAAAGATTAACAAGTAAATATATAGATTTGTTAGGTTTTTCATGTATAAATTACAATATTTTATCTAGATTACCATTTATTTTCTCTAATTTCAAGAACTACAGACAATTACACTAACTTTGGTAATTTACATGTAGTTTTACAACTAAAATAATCTAAATGTACAGTATGTGTTGTGCAAGGTATTTTTATTCTCAGTCCACAGAATGGACCACGTATCATTGGACCATGATAACAGGAGTTACCAATGATATACAATATTAGTTTCTGGGAAATACATCCTTGTTTCTTTCGCTTCTAGCATATTTATTTTGACCCCATTCCTGAAAGCTCACCATTCCAGGAACACATATGTTTGTCCCCCGCCAACGTAGACCCTTTATAATAATCACATATGTATGGATTATGTCTGGATTTAGGACTAGCAGAGCATACCTATAAAGCAAAAAGCAAGGGGTAATTTATACATGAAAAACTTAACAAATCTATATATTTCAAATCTATATACAGTGGGGATAACAAGTATTTGAAACACTGCAGATTTTGCAGGTTTTCCTACTTACGAAGCATGTAGAGGTCTGTAATTTTTATCTTAGATACACTTCAACCTGGTCAAGAACTACAGGAAACGTATGATCTCTGTAATTGCAAACAAAGGTTTCTGTACCAAATATTAAGTTCTGCTTTTCTGATGTATCAAATAATTAATTACTTAAAAATCATACAATGTGATTTTCTGGATTTTTGTTTAGATTCCGTCTCTCACAGTTGAAGTGTACCTATGATAAAAATTACAGACGTCTACAGGATATGTAAGTAGGAAAACCTGCAAAATCGGCACTGCATCAAAAACTTGTTCTCCGCACTGTATATATTTGTTGGCTGTCCGCTGTAAATACAAAAATAGCTTTTAAAATAGGGTGTACACTTTTTGTTTTTTAATTTATAAATAGTCTTATGGATGTGATTATTGGACTTACGTCGAAAATAGTGTGATGGTGAAGGGCTACGTAAAGGACTGGGCGCAGTTTGCTTCTTAGAATCCCCGGAAGGGCTACGTGAAGGACCGGGCGCAGTTTGCTTCTGAGAATCCCCGTCTAACGCTGTTGGTTCGTAATCAATTATGCCCGGTAGCCTCTGGGTATCATACAGACGTTAGATAATATGAACATGTTATACGATATATATATACATTTTTAAATTATAAGAATACGTGCATTTGACATATTGGCAAAAAAATATTTTCAAACATTTAAAAATCATTGTACATCCGTTTCTGAATATCTGTAAAAATCGTTGTCTACCTGTTTTAGAATATCATGACTGAATATTGTTTCTGTCTCGGAGTTGTCCTTAGCCTGTTGTCTGCCCATTTCAAACAACCGCAAATCAACAACCTCCGAAATGTCATTTTAAAGCTGTGAAATCGTTCGAATTCATTGTTTAACTCTCCATGTTCCGGGGTACCCCTTCCCTTTCGACCATGTCCTCCAGTGGTGTAGGGGGTTCAATGTCGGTTATACATTTTATCATAAAAAATACATACAGTTGACATATACATATCTCGTAAAATTCTGTGTCCTCGGAATTCCATTCTAACGAAGGCTGTTCCATAGCATTTATCTCCGGGTGCAGTTGGCTTAATGTTGGTTATCCTGTGGGCGTTAGATAAATTTAACATGTTATACGTTATATATACATGATTAAATTATAAGAATATGGGCCTTTGACATATTACCTAATAAAAATCGTTGTCATCGCTTTAAAAAACATATAACTCCGGTTTAATATTACAATAATATTCAACAATTCCCCGCCTCCAAATCTTAAAATATATTATTTCCACTAACTCACCTTCAGAAAGCTCCATTAGGATGGATTCACAGATTATCTTTTAACTGTTCGGTCTGATAACTCTTCTGGGCTGTTGGCCTGTGGGGTTTGTAGTTGCGCGAAAGCCGTGCGAACAGAGTGGATAGTATCTGTTTCACTAGACTCGTTCCGCGGTCGTGTCCCTAATGAGAGATATTCTGAAATGATCTCACAGAGCGGGGGGGACGTTTTTTCGGGCGATATCCTGTATGCATAAAATGGACCTGCAGTACCCCCAGAATGTTTAGAGATCGAAAGCAGTGTTTTAAAACACCAGGAGGGGATGTCTAGACCTATTCTATGCAAATGTGCATGTGTCTGCTCAAAYGGTCAGAAACAGACTCCATGAGGGTGGTATGAGGGCCCGACGTCCACAGGTGGGGGTTGTGCTTACAGCCCAACACCGTGCAGGACGTTTGGCATTTGCCAGAGAACACCAAGATTGGCAAATTCGCCACTGGCGCCCTGTGCTCTTCACAGATGAAAGCAGGTTCACACTGAGCGCATGAGCACATGTGACAGACGTGACAGAGTCTGGAGACGCCGTGGAGAACGTTCTGCTGCCTGCAACATCCTCCAGCATGACCGGTTTGGCGGTGGGTCAGTCATGGTGTGGGGTGGTATTTCTTTGTGGGGCCGCACAGCCCTCCATGTGCTCGCCAGAGGTAGCCTGACTGCCATTAGGTACCGAGATGAGATCCTCAGACCACACACAAAGAGAGAGATTTTGTGGCCTGCTGGAGGTCATTTTGCAGGGCTCTGGCATTGCTCCTCCTGCTCAAAGGCGGAGGTAGCGGTCCTGCTGCTGGGTTGTTGCCCTCCTACGGCCTCCTCACGTTTCCTGATGTACTGGCCTGTCTCCGGTAGCGCCTTCCATGCTCTGGACACTACGCTGAACGCAAGCCAACCTTCTTGCGCCAACAGCTCGCATTGATGCTGCTCCTGGATGGAGCTGCACTACCTGAGCCACTTGTGGGGTTGTAGACTCCATCTCATGCTACTCCACTAGAGTGGAGTCGCACCGCACTATTCAAATAAGTGGACCAAAATCATCAGCAGGAACACTCAGGAACTGGTAGAAGTGGTCTGTGGACCACCCTGCTGTAACACCCTTTTTGGGGGTGTTTTGCTAATTGCCTATAATTTCCACCTTTTGTCTATTCCATTTGCACAACAGCATGTGAAATTTATTTTCAATCAGTGTTGCTTCCTAAGTGGACAGTTTGATTTCACAGAAGTGTGATTGATTGGAGTTACATTGTGTTGTTTAAGTGTTCCCTTTATTTTTTTCAGCAGTGTATATATAAATATTAAAATTTTTACATTTTTACCCCTTTTCTCCCCAATTTTTCGTGGTATCCAATCGCTAGTAATTACTACTTGTCTCATCGCTACAACTCCCGTACGCGCTCGGAGAGACGAAGGTCGAAAGCCATGCGTCCTCCGAAGCACAACCCAACAAAGCCGCACTGCTTCTTTAACAGCAGCG
>NW_019942993.1:224357-233376 GCF_002910315.2 Salvelinus sp. IW2-2015 | reverse complement strand
GCCCTTGTGAGACCATGATGCTGACACATGCACATTTGTGGCCTGCTGGAGGTCATTTTGCAGGGCTCTGGCATTGCTCCTCCTGCTCAAAGGCGGAGGTGCGGTCCTGCTGCTGGGTTGTTGCCCTCCTACGGCCTCCTCCACGTTTCCTGATGTACCTGGCCTGTCTCCTGGTACACAGCGCGCATCCAACCCGGAAGCCAGCCGCACCAATGTGTCGGAGGAAACACTGTGCACCTGGCCCCCTTGGATAGCGCGCACTGCGCCCGTCCCGCCATAGGAGTCGCTGGAGCGCGATGAGACAATGATATCCCTACCGGCCAAACCCTCCCTAACCCGGACGACGCTGGCCCAATTGTGCGTCGCCCCACGGACCTCCCGGTCGCGGCCGGCTGCGACAGAGCCTGGGCGCGAACCCAGACACTCTGGTGGCGCAGCTAGCACTGCGATGCAGTGCCCTAGACCACTGCGCCATCCGGGAGGCCCCTGCAATATATTTTAACCCTAAACCTCCCACAATAACTATTGTTAGTCTCAGTGACCTTACTGACAATATCAAAGTTTTATACATAGTTAAATACATCGTTGGAGACAGTTTTCATGTTTTTCATTATGCAAACAACTGTTTATTAGATTATATTTCTCATTAAGAATACTGTTGTTTTAATTCTATATGGGTCCTGCGTTGCCTTGATCCCGTGTTCTCTTATGGGTCATTACTTTGAATTACAATATATCAATTATGTTCTCGGGTCAATTACTTAGAAGGGCTTGTGGTCCCACCACTCCCGTGTGTTCCCAGATCCATATTTGGGAGCCCTTATACATTCAGGATGTAAGGCTTACTAGTTATGTCAAATGTTAGGAAGACCTGTTGGTTGTAACAAAAACAAAACATAAAAATTACATTTGACCCCATCTTTTCACATACTTTTTATATGGGTCTTTTTAATTTAGCCTGTTGTATGGCTCCARCCACTTGGAGGCTCRGTGYATGTACAAAGAAAAAGTACCCAATTCAACCATTGGTGGATGGTAACTAAAATAATGACAATGCATGTAGTCATGTTAAGGTTTTCATTGTTTTCTTGTCGGAGTTTTATGGTTTTGCATATGACTGTGCATTATATGATGTCGTAATAGGGAAGAGGATCAGATCATGCCTATTGGTATTCTTGATCAAGTATTGATCCAAAAAAGAAAAACACTTGTTATGGGATTAATTCCACATCTGTTTACATTGCTCGTTAGTCTATTATTCTGGTATGATAAATAAACACGATAAATAATACAATTTAAGTAAAGTATAAATAAACAGTATTATCTTAAATTGAGAGCTGAATAAAAACATGTGTTATCATTTCAACATCTTTCAGAATGTACCTGTTTTCAGTATAGAATGACATGTATACATATTATATTACAACTTTTTGTGTTTTGTCTCAGTGATTGTTCTTTAGTAAATAGGAAACTCTACAGTGTGTTAGTCCGAGAAAAAGGAAAACAGCCTGGTAAACACTTTCTTGTAAGTTGTCTACGTTGACATTTCTGGGTATGTCTCGCATGTAACATAATAATACTAAAGATTCTGATAATTTTTATATTACTTTTTATAATAATACAAATCTGTCACGGATAACTTTAGGTAATATTCTCTCTCTCTCTCTCTCTCTCTCTCTCTCTCTCAGGCTATGAAAAATACAAAAGATAGGACATTACTCCTGAGTGTTGAACTTATGTCCACGCTACAGCCACCCTGGATGTTATATGACCCTGAGGGTCATCTACGAACGTTGGAACATCTTGAAAAACAATAAGGGGCACATGTACTATTAATGTCCACTCAGAGCATGGTACCTCTATGAAACATTTTTCCTAGGTTTTATGATTTCTAGGAAGTGTTTCCAAGAGGCGGTGCTGAGGCATATGCATTGATAGGTCTTAGATTTTATAGACAGGGTATCTGTAAAACACATTATTGTAACGAATGTCGTCGGGAGAAGGAGAGGAGGACCAAAGTGCAGCGTGGTACGTATCCATAATACTTTTAATCAAAATGAAATACAAAACAAAATAACAAAACGACCAACGAACAGTTCTGACAGGTTCAACAAACACTAACCAGAAATAACCACCCAAAAACACAAGTGGGAAAACAGGCTACCCAAGTATGGTCTCAATCAGAGACGACGATAGACAGCTGCCCTCTGATTGAGAACCATACCAGCCAGACACATAGAAATAGAAACCTAGACCTACAACATAGAATACCCACCCACATCACACCCTGACCAAACAAAATAGAAAAACATACAAAGCAATCTACAGTCAGGGCGTGACAGTATCCCCCCCCAAAGGTGCGGACTCCGGCCGCAAAACCTGAACCAATAGGGGAGGGTCTGGGTGGGCATTTCGCCACGGTGGTGGCTCTGATGCGGGACGTAGACCCCACTCCACCTTAGTCTTGGCCCCTTTATGTAGCGCCTCTGGAGTGGCGACCCGTCGCCGACCCGGACTGGGGACCCTTACAAGAACCCCGAATAGGAGGGAAATCTGGCAGCGCCGGACTGGCGGGAAGCTCTGGCAGCGCCGGACAGGCGGGAGGCTCTGGCAGCGCCGGACAGGCGGGAGGCTCTTGCTGCGCCGGACAGGAGGGAGGCTCTGGCTGCGCCGGACAGGAGGGAGACTCTGGCTGCGCCGGACAGGAGGGAGACTCTGGCTGCTCCGGACAGAAGAGAGACTCTGGCTGTCCCGGACAGGAGGGAGACTCTGGCTGCTCCGGACAGGAGGGAGACTCTGGCTTGCCTGCCGCGACAGGAGGGCGACGCTGGAGGCTCCGGACTGGAGGCGACGCTGGAGGCTCCGGACTAGAGGGCGACGCTGGAGGCTCCGGACTAGAGGGCGACTCTGGAGGCTCCGGACTAAAGGGCGTCGCTGGAGGCTCCGAACAAGAAGGCGTCGCTGGAGCTCGGACCTAGAGGGCGTCGCTGGAGGCTCCGGACTAGAGGGCGACGCTGGAGGCTCCGGACTAGAGGGCGACCGCTGGAGGCTCCGACTAGAGGGCGTCGCTGGAGGCTCCGGACTAGAGGGCGACGCTGGAAGGCTCCGGACTAGAGGGCGACGCTGGAGGCTCCGGAGTAGAGGGCGACGCCGGAGGCTCCGGACTGGAGGGCGACGCCGGAGGCTCCGGACTGGAGGGCGACGCCGGAGGCTCCCGGACTAGAGGGCGACTCTGGAGGCTCCGGACTAGAGGGCGACTCGGAGGCTCCGGACTAGAGGCGTCGCTGGAGGCTCCGGACTGGAGGCCGACGCTGGAGGCTCCGGACTAGAGGGCGACGCTGGAGGCTCCGGACTAGAGGGCGACGCTGGAGGCTCCGGACTAGAGGGCGACGCTGGAGGCTCTGGACTAGAAGGCGACGCTGGAGCCTCGTGCCATAACTCCTCACTGGAGGCATCGTGCTATGGATCATCACTGGAGGCTTCGTGCCATGGATCATCACTGGAGGCTTCTTGCCATGGTCATCACTGGAGGCTTCTAGTCATGGATCATCACTGGAATGGATAGACACACAGGAGGCCTGGCTCTGGGAGAAGGCACAGGACTCACCAGGCTGGGGAGACATGCAGGAGCGTTAGGGCTTAGCACAGGCACAGAACTCAGCAGGCTGGGGAGACATGCAGGAGGCCTTGTCCTTGGCCGAGGCACCGGATGCACTGGACCGTGGAGGCGAACTGGCGGTCTCGAGCGCAGAGCTAGCACAACTCTTCCTGGCTGGATTCCCTCTGTAGCCCCGCAAGTGCGGGGAGTTGGAACAGGCGCACTGGGCTGTGCTTGGTAAACCGGGACACCGTGCGTAGGGCTGGTGCAATACACCCCGGGCCGAGAGACGAACTGGAGACCAGATGCGCTGAGCCGGCATCATCCCTCCTGGCTCGATGCCCACTCTAGCCCGGCCGATTCGAGGAGCTGCGATGTAGCGCACTGGGCTATGCATGCGCACTGGGGACACCGTGCGCTTCACCGCATAACACGGTGCCTGCCCAATCACTCTCTCGCCACGGTAAGCACGGGGAGTTGGCTCAGGTCTCCTACCTGACTCCGCCAATCACCTCGTGTGCCCCTCCAAAAAAATTCTGGGGCTGCCTCTCGTGCACTTTTCCTCGAGCCAACTCCTCATATCGTCGCCGCTCCTCCTTAGCTGCCTCCAGCTCCTTTTTCGGACGGCGATACTCTCCCGGCTGTGCCCATGGTCCTTTGCCGTCCAAGATTTCCTCCCCATGTCCAGGAGTCCATTCCACCAGCTGCTTGGTCCCTTGTTGGTGCGTGGTTCTGTAACGAATGTCGTCGGGAGAAGGAGAGGAGGAACAAAGTGCAGCGTGGTAAGTATCCATAATACTTTTAATCAAAATAAATACACGAACAAAAACAAACAAACGACCAACGAACAGTTCTGAAAGGTTCAACAAACACTAACCAGAAAATAACCACCCACAAACACAAGTGGGAAAACAGGCTACCCAAGTATGGCTCTCAATCAGAGACGACGATAGACAGCTGCCTCTGATTGAGAACCAT
The DNA here is from genome assembly GCF_002910315.2 of Salvelinus sp. IW2-2015. Classification (NCBI taxonomy): domain Eukaryota; kingdom Metazoa; phylum Chordata; class Actinopteri; order Salmoniformes; family Salmonidae; genus Salvelinus; species Salvelinus sp. IW2-2015. Next base: position 228,800 of record NW_019942993.1, on the reverse strand, counting down.
ACCAGGCCAGACACATAGAAATAGAAAACCTAGACCTATAACATAGAATACCCACCCACATCACACCCTGACCAACAAAAATAGAAACATACAAAGCAATCTACAGTCAGGGCCTGACAGTACCCCCTCCCCCCAAAGGTGCGGACTCCGGCCGCAAAACCTGAACCAATAGGGAGGGTCTGGTGGGCATTTCGCCGGGTGGTGGCTCTGATGCGGGACGTAGACCCCACAGCTCCTTAGTCTTGGCCCCTTATGTAGCGCCTCAGGAGTGGCGACCCTCGTCGCCGACCCCGGACTGGGGACTCTTACACGGATCCCGAATAGGAGGGAAACTCTGGCAGCGCCGGACTGGCGGGAGGCTCTGGCAGCGCCGGACAGGCGGGAGGCTCTGGCAGCGCCGGACAGGCGGGAGGCTCTGGCAGCGCCGGACAGGCGGGAGGCTCTGGCAGCGCCGGAAGGAGGGAGACTCTGGCTGCTCCGGACAGGAGGGAGACTCTGGCTGCTCCGGACAGGAGGGAGACTCTGGCTGCTCCGGACAGGAGGGCGATGCTGGAGGCTCCGGACTGGAGTGCGACGTTGGATGCTCCGGACTGGAGGGCGACGCTGGATGCGCCGGACTAGAGGACGACGCTGGAGGCTCCGGACTAGAGGGCGACGCTGGAGGCTCCGGACTAGAGGGCGATGCTGGAGGCCTCGTGCCATAACTCCTTACTGGAGGCTTCTTGCCATGGATCATCACTGGAGGCTTCTTGCCATGGATCATCACTGGAATGGATAGACTCACCAGGCTGGGGAGACTGCGGGAGGGTTAGGGCTTAGCACAGGCACAGAACTCAGCAGGCTGGGGAGACATGCAGGAGGCCTTGTCCTTGGCCGAGGCACCGGATGCACTGGACCGTGGAGGCGTACTGGCGGTCTCGAGCGCAGAGCTAGCACAACTCTTCCTGGCTGATTCCCTCTGTAGCCCGCAAGTGCGAGGAGACGGAACAGGCCGCACTGGGCTGTGCTGGTAAACCGGGGACACCGTGCGTAGGGCTGGTGCAATATACCCCGGGCCGAGGAGACGACCTGGAGACCAGATGCGCTGAGCCGACATCACCCCTCCTGGCTCGATGCCCGCTCTAGCCCGGCCGATTCGAGGAGCTGCGATGTAGCGCACCGGGCTATGCATGCGCACTGGGACACCTGCGCTTCACCGCATAACACGGTGCCTGCCCAATCACTCTCTCGCCATGGTAAGCACGGGGAGTTGGCTCAGGTCTCCTACCTGACTCCGCCAACTAAAAATAGAAACATACAAGCAATCTACAGTCAGGGCGTGCAATTGTGACAACTATTGAAGATACAAAAAAGGGGTTTTAAGAATATATTTGTTCGACAGATTTGTATTATTATAAAAAGTAATATAAAAATTATCAGAATCTTTAGTATTATTATGTTACATGCGAGACATACCCAGAAATGTCAACGTAGACAACTTACAAGAAAGTGTTTACCAGGCTGTTTTCCTTTTTCTCGGACTAACACACTGTAGAGTTTCCTATTTACTAAAGAACAATCACTGAGACAAAACACAAAAAGTTGTAATATAATATGTATACATGTCATTCTATACTGAAAACAGGTACATTCTGAAAGATTGAAATGATAACACATGTTTTTTATCAGCTCTCAATTTAAGATAATACTGTTTATTTATACTTTACTTAAATTGTATTATTTATCGTGTTTATTTATCATACCAGAAATAGACTAACCGAGCAATGTAAAACAGATGTGGAATTAATCCCATAACAGTGTTTTTCTTTTTGATCAATACTTGATCAAGAAATACCAATAGGCATGATCTGATCCTCTTCCCTATTACGACATCATATAATGCACAGTCATATGCAAAACCATAAAACTCCGACAAGAAAACAATGAAACCTTAACATGACTACATGCATTGTCATTATTTTAGTTACCATCCACCAATGGTTGAATTGGGTACTTTTCTTTGTACATACACTGAGCCTCCAAGTGGTTGGAGCCATACAACAGGCTAAATTAAAAAAGACCCATATAAAAAGTATGTGAAAAGATGGGGTCAAATGTAATTTTTATGTTTTGTTTTTGTTACAACCAACAGGTCTTCCTAACATTTGACATAACTAGTAAGCCTTACATCCTGAATGTATAAGGGCTCCCAAATATGGATCTGGGAACACACGGGAGTGGTGGACCACAAGCCCTTCTAAGTAATTGACCCGAGAACATAATTGATATATTGTAATTCAAAGTAATGACCCATAAGAGAACACGGATCAAGGCAACGCAGGACCCATATAGAATTAAAACAACAGTATTCTTAATGAGAAAATATAATCTAATAAACAGTTTGTTTGCATAATGAAAAACATGAAAACTGTCTCCAACGATGTATTTAACTATGTATAAAACTTTTGATATTGTCAGTAAGGTCACTGGAGACTAACAATAGTTATTGTGGGAGGTTTAGGGTTAAAATATATTGCAGGGGCCTCCCGGATGGCGCAGTGGTCTAGGGCACTGCATCGCAGTGCTAGCTGCGCCACCAAGAGTGTCTGGGTTCGCGCCCAGGCCTCCTGTCGCAGCCGGCCGCGACGGGAGGTCCGTGGGGCGACGCACAATTGGGCCAGCGTCGTCCGGGTTAGGAGGGTTTGACCGGTAGGATATCATTGTCTCATCGCGCTCCAGCGACTCCTATGGCGGGACGGGCGCAGTGCGCGCTATCCAAGGGGGCGCAGGTGCACAGTGTTTCCTCCGACACATTGGTGCGGCTGGCTTCCGGGTTGGATGCGCGCTGTGTTAAAGAAGCAGTGCGGCTTGGTTGGGTTGTGCTTCGGAGGACGCATGGTTTCGACCTTCGTCTCTCCCGAGCGCGTACGGAGTGTAGCGATGAGACAAGATGTAATTACTAGCAGATTGGATACCACGAAAAATTGGGGAGAAAAGGGGTATAAATGTAAAAATATAATATATTATATATACACTGCTGAAAAAAATAAAGGGAACACATAAACAACACAATGTAACTCCAAGTCAATCACACTTCTGTGAAATCAAACTGTGCCACTTAGGAAGCAACACTGATTGAAAAATAAATTTCACATGCTGTTGTGCAAATGGAATGACAAAAGGTGGAAATTATAGGCAATTAGCAAGACACCCCAATAAAGGAGTGATTCTGCAGGTGGTGACCACAGACCACTTCTCAGTTCCTATGCTTCCTGCTGATGTTTTGGTCACTTATTGAATGTGGCGGTGCGCTCCACTCTAGTGGGTAGCATGAGATGGAGTCTACAACCCACCAAGTGGCTCAGGTAGTGCGCTCATCGCAGGGATGCACATCAATGCGAGCTGGGCGCAAGAAGGTTGGCTTGGTTTTTGCAGCGTAGTGTCAGGCATGGAAGGCGCTACCGGAGACAGGCCAGTACATCAGGAAACGTGAAGGAGGCCGTAGGAGGGCAACAACCCCAAGCAGCAGGAGACCGCTACCTCCGCCTCTTGAGCAGGAGGATGCAATGCCAGAGCCCTGCAAAATGACCTCCAAGCAGGCCACAAAATTTCTTGTGCATGTGTCAGCATATGGTCTCACAAGGGCTCTGAGGATCTGCATCTCGGTAGCCCTAAATGGCAGTCAGGCTACCTCTGGCGAGCAACATGGAGGGCTGTGTGCGGCCCCACAAAGAAATACCACCCCACACCATGACTGACCCACCTGCCAAACCCGGTTCATTGCTGTTGAGGATGTTTGCAGGCAGCAAGAACGTTCTCCCAAGCGTCTCCAAGACCTGTCAGCGTCTGTCATATGTGCTCATGGCGCTCAGTGGTGAACCTGCTTTCATCTGTGAAGAGCACAGGGCGCCAGTGGGCCGAATTTGCCCAATCTTGGTGTTCTCTTGGCAATGCCAAACGTCCTGGTACAGCGGTGTGGGCTGTAAGCACAACCCCGACCTGTGAACGTCGCGGTCCCTCAATTACCACCCTCATGGAGTCTGTTTCTGACCATTTGAGCGACAATGCACAATTTTGCATAGAATAGGTCTAGAATCCCCTCCTGGTGTTTTAAAACACTGCCTTTTTCGATCTCTAAAACATCTCCTGGGGGTACTGCAGGTCATTTTATGCATACAGGGATATCGCCGAAAAAAACGTCCCGCTCTGTGAGATCATTTCAGAATATCTCTCATTAGGGAACACCGACGCGCGGACGAAGTCTAGTGAAACAGATACTATCCACTCTGTTCGCACGGCCTTTCGCGCAACTACAAACCGCCACAGGCCAACAGCCCAGAACGAGTTATCAAGACCGAACAGTTAAAAGATAATCTGTGAATCCATCCAATGGAGTTTCTGAAGGTGAGTTGTGGAAATATATATTTTAAGATTTGGAGGCGGGGAATTGTTGAATATTATTGT
>NW_019942993.1:123779-224332 GCF_002910315.2 Salvelinus sp. IW2-2015 | reverse complement strand
ATAGAAAACCTAGACCTACAACATAGAATACCACCCACATCACACCCTGACCAAACAAAAATAGAAACATACAAAGCAATCTACAGTCAGGGCGTGACAGTATCCCCCCCCAAAGGTGCGGACTCCGGCCGCAAAACCTGAACCAATAGGGGAGGGTCTGGGTGGGCATTTCGCCACGGTGGTGGCTCTGATGCGGGACGTAGACCCCACTCCACCTTAGTCTGGCCCCTTTATGTAGCGCCTCTGGAGTGGCGACCCCCGTCGCCGACCCGGACTGGGGACCCTTACAACGAACCCCGAATAGGAGGGAAACTCTGGCAGCGCCGGACTGGCGGGAAGCTCTGGCAGCGCCGGACAGGCGGGAGGCTCTGGCAGCGCCGGACAGGCGGGAGGCTCTTGCTGCGCCGGACAGGAGGGAGGCTCTGGCTGCGCCGGACAGGAGGGAGACTCTGGCTGCGCCGGACAGGAGGGAGACTCTGGCTGCTCCGGAACAGAAGAGAGACTCTGGCTGCTCCGGACAGGAGGGAGACTCTGGCTGCTCCGGACAGGAGGGAGACTCTGGCTTGCTCCGGACAGGAGGGCGACGCTGGAGGCTCCGGACTGGAGGGCGACGCTGGAGGCTCCGGACTAGAGGGCGACGCTGGAGGCTCCGGACTAGAGGGCGACTCTGGAGGCTCCGGACTAAAGGGCGTCGCTGGAGGCTCCGAACAAGAAGCGTCGCTGGAGCTCCGGACTAGAGGGCGTCGCTGGAGGCCTCCGGACTAGAGGGCGACGCTGGAGGCTCCGGACTAGAGGGCGACGCTGGAGGCTCCGGACTAGAGGGCGTCGCTGGAGGCTCCGGACTAGAGGGCGACGCTGGAAGGCTCCGGACTAGAGGGCGACGCTGGAGGCTCCGGAGTAGAGGGCGACGCCGGAGGCTCCGGACTGGAGGGCGACGCCGGAGGCTCCGGACTGGAGGGCGACGCCGGAGGCTCCGGACTAGAGGGCGACTCTGGAGGCTCCGGACTAGAGGGCGATCCGGAGGCTCCGGACTAGAGGGCGTCGCTGGAGGCTCCGGACTGGAGGCCGACGCTGGAGGCTCCGGACTAAGGGCGGACGCTGGAGGCTCCGGACTAGAGGGCGACGCTGGAGGCTCCGGACTAGAGGGCGACGCTGGAGGCTCTGGACTAGAAGGCGACGCTGGAGGCCTCGTGCCATAACTCCTCACTGGAGGCATCGTGCTATGGATCATCACTGGAGGCTTCGTGCCATGGATCATCACTGGAGGCTTCTTGCCAGGGTCATCACTGGAGGCTTCTAGTCATGAGCATCACTGGAATGGATAGACACACAGGAGGCCTGGCTCTGGGAGAAGGCACAGGACTACCAGGCTGGGGAGACATGCAGGAGCGTTAGGGCTTAGCACAGGCACAGAACTCAGCAGGCTGGGGAGACATGCAGGAGGCCTTGTCCTTGGCCGAGGCACCGGATGCACTGGACCGTGGAGGCGAACTGGCGGTCTCGAGCGCAGAGCTAGCACAACTCTTCCTGGCTGGATCCCTCTGTAGCCCCGCAAGTGCGGGGAGTTGGAACAGGCCGCACTGGGCTGTGCTTGGTAAACGGGACACCTGGCGTAGGGCTGGTGCAATACACCCCGGGCCGAGGAGACGAACTGGAGACCAGATGCGCTGAGCCGGCATCATCCCTCCTGGCTCGATGCCCACTCTAGCCCGGCCGATTCGAGGAGCTGCGATGTAGCGCACTGGGCTATGCATGGCGCACTGGGGACACCGTGCGCTTCACCGCATAACACGGTGCCTGCCCAATCACTCTCTCGCCACGGTAAGCACGGGGAGTTGGCTCAGGTCTCCTACCTGACTCCGCCAATCACCTCGTGTGCCCCTCCAAAAAAATTCTGGGGCTGCCTCTCGTGCACTTTTCCTCGAGCCAACTCCTCATATCGCGCCGCTCCTCCTTAGCTGCCTCCAGCTCCTTTTTCGGACGGCGATACTCTCCCGGCTGTGCCCATGGTCCTTTGCCGTCCAAGATTTCCTCCCCATGTCCAGGAGTCCATTCCACCACGCTGCTCTGGTCCCTTGTTGGTGCGTGGTTCTGTAACGAATGTCGTCGGGGGAAAGGAGAGGAGGAACAAAGTGCAGCGTGGTAAGTATCCATAATACTTTTAATCAAAATAAATACACGAAACAAAAACAACAAAACGACCAACGAACAGTTCTGAAAGGTTCAACAAACACTAACCAGAAAATAAACCACCCACAAACACAAGTGGGAAAACAGGCTACCCAAGTATGGCTCTACATCAGAGACGACGATAGACAGCTGCCTCTGATTGAGAACATACCAGGCCAGACACTAGAAATAGAAAACCTAGACCTATAACATAGAATACCCACCCACATCACACCCTGACCAAACAAAAATAGAAACATACAAAGCAATCTACAGTCAGGGCCTGACAGTACCCCCTCCCCCCAAAGGTGCGGACTCCGGCCGCAAAACCTGAACCAATAGGGAGGGTCTGGGGCATTTCGCCGCGGTGGTGGCTCTGAATGCGGGACGTAGACCCCACAGCTCCTTAGTCTTGGCCCCTTATGTAGCGCCCAGGATGGCGACCCTCGTCGCCGACCCCGGACTGGGGACTCTACACGGATCCCGAATAGGAGGGAAACTCTGGCAGCGCCGGACTGGCGGAGGCTCTGGCAGCGCGGACAGGCGGGAGGCTCTGGCAGCGCCGGACAGGCGGGAGGCTCTGGCAGCGCCGGACAGGCGGGAGGCTCTGGCAGCGCCGGACAGGAGGGAGACTCTGGCTGCTCCGAGACAGGAGGGAGACTCTGGCTGCTCCGGACAGGAGGGAGACTTGGCTGCTCCGCGACAGGAGGGCGATGCTGGAGGCTCCGGACTGGAGTGCGACGTTGGATGCTCCGGACTGGAGGGCGACGCTGGATGCGCCGGACTAGAGGACGACGCTGGAGGCTCCGGACTAGAGGGCGACGCTGGAGGCTCCGGACTAGAGGGCGATGCTGGAGGCCTCGTGCCATAACTCCTTACTGGAGGCTTCTTGCCATGGATCATCACTGGAAGGCTTCTTGCCATGGATCATCACTGGAATGGATAGACTCACCAGGCTGGGGAGACATGCGGGAGGGTTAGGGCTTAGCACAGGCACAGACTCAGCAGGCTGGGGAACATGCAGGAGGCCTTGTCCTTGGCCGAGGCACCGGATGCACTGGACCGTGGAGGCGTACTGGCGGTCTCGAGCGCAGAGCTAGCACAACTCTTCCTGGCTGATTCCCTCTGTAGCCCCGCAAGTGCGAGGAGACGGAACAGGCCGCACTGGGCTGTGCTGGTAAACCGGGGACACCGTGCGTAGGGCTGGTGCAATATACCCCGGGCCGAGGAGACGACCTGGAGACCAGATGCGCTGAGCCGACATCACCCCTCCTGGCTCGATTGCCCGCTCTAGCCCGGCCGATTCGAGGAGCTGAGCTGATGTAGCGCACCGGGCTATGCATGCGCACTGGGACACCGTGCGCTTCACCGCATAACACGGTGCCTGCCCAATCACTCTCTCGCCATGGTAAGCACGGGGAGTTGGCTCAGGTCTCCTACCTGACTCCGCCAACTAAAAATAGAAACATACAAAGCCATCTACAGTCAGGGCGTGACAATTGTGACAACTATGAAGATACAAAAAAGGGGTTTAAGAATATATTTGTTCAGCTGCACACTATGTAACACATTATATCGATAATTGCCTAAAATTGTATGTCATTGTCTTTCATAAATGTTGCAATACCGGATGTTGAAACGTTGTTAAATATTTGCTACTTTGGTATACATTGAGTGAAAGGGTATACATAGAGAGAGAGAGAGTAATATTACAGACTTAAATAATAGATAATCATTCACACGCACACAGCCTTGTCTTCATAGTTGTTCATAGTTTATTATCATAGTTTGATCATAGTTTTGTCATAGCTTCTAATTATCGTTTCTAATCACAGATTGAATATAGTTGGCCATGGTTTCTAATCATACTTTCTAATCATACTTTGTAGTCTGAGAGGTTTGATTTAATAAAGTAGACCCTAAGAGGGCATAAGCTATTGTTTATAAACAGTATAAATAAAAACAATGGTTCATTGGATAAATAGCCTTCATTTTTAAAAAACATACATGTAAATACCAATAATGAATACCTATCATTCTTAAATAATATATATCTATATACAAACATCACCTTGAATATTCAACCCCTTCATAAAGTTACATGAGGAAGAAAGGATTCACCGATTATCTTTTTAACCTGTTCTGGGCTGTTGGCCTTGTCTGGAGTTAGGTAAGGCCGTTAGTACAACATCGTAGAATAGCATCTGTGTCATATGCTCTTCCGAAGTCGTTCAGAGTCCCTAATGCAGCATGTACCTCTGTTTGTTGGCTGTCCGCTGTAAACACAAAAATAGCTTTTAAAATAGGGTGTACACTTTTTGTTTTTTAATGTATAAATATTCTTATGGATGTGATTATTGGACTTACGTCGAAAATAGTGTGATGGTGAAGGGCTATGTAAAGGACCGGGCGCAGTTTGCTTCTGAGAATACCCGGAAGGGCTACGTAAAGGACCGGGCGCAGTTTGTTTCTGTGAATCCCCGTCTAACGCTGTCGGTTCACATTCAATTATGCCCGGTAGCCTCTGGGTATCATACAGACGTTAGATAATATTAACATGTTATACGATATATATATATACATTTTTAAATTATAAGAATACGTGCATTTGACATATTAACTAAAAAATATTTTTTTACATTTAAAATATAAATACAAAAATTACAAATCATTGTCCATCCGTTTCTGAATATCTGTAAAAATCGTTGTCTTCCTGTTTTAGAATATCATGACTGAATATTGTTTCTGTCTCGGAGTTGTCCTTAGCCTGTTCTCGGCCCATTTCAAACCACCGCAAATCAACGACCACCGAAATGTCATTTTAAAGCGGTGAAATCGTCCGAATTCATTGTTTTACTCTCCATGTTCCGGGGTACCCCTTCCCTTTCGACCATGTCCTCCAGTGGTGTAGGGGGTTCGATGTCGGTTATACATTTTATCATAAAAAATACATAAAGTTGACATATAGATCTCTCGTAAAATTCCGTGTCCGCCAGTTGCTCCTCGGAATTCCATTCTAACGAAGGCTGTTCAGTAGCATTTATCCCCGGTGGCAGTTGGCTTAATGTTGGATATCCTGCGAGCGTTAGATAATATTAACACGTTATACGATATATATAAATTTTTAAATTATAAGAATATGGGCCTTTGATATATTACCTAATAAAAATTGTTGTCCCCGCCTTAAAAAACATATAACTCCGGTTTAACCTTTTGTCAATAGGGGGTGCTATTAGCACTTTATTTTTTTTGACATTGCCAAATTAAACTGCCTAGTAGTCAATTCTTGCTCGTACAATATGCATATTATTGTTATTATTGGATAGAAAACACTCTCTAGTTTCTATAACCGTTGGAATTATGTCTCTGAGTGGAACAGAACTCTATCTACAGCACTTTCCCTGACAGGGAGTGAGATTTCAGAAATCTTGGCCTCTGGTCCCAGGTCAGTTTTAATGTCCCAGTGAATGCTATGAGGATACAAACACTGCCTACACCTTCCTCTAGATGTCAGTAAGTGGTGACAATTTGAATGGAGTCGATTGCGCAATCAGGGCCCGTATAAAACACAAAAGACCGGAAGTAGCTTTCCTTTGGACCCTGCGCTCGACGCGAGAAGGACGTTGGACCGACCTCTTTCCAAGCCTTGGTTTAGCCAGTAATATATCGCCGGTCATGTTTTTACTTGTTATAGGTGTTAAAAACATCATAAGGTAGTTAATTTAAACCGTTTTATAGCAATTTATATCCGTTTAGTGCGATTTTGAGGCATTTCATTGGTTGACACCCTTCCATGAGCTGGCACGTTCCTGTACATACCGAACGTTATTGCCATTTCGACGGACAAGAGGACATCTTTCGACCAAAGAACGATTAGACCGGAGAAAGGATACATTGGCCAAGATTCTGATGGAAGAAACAGCTCACAGTAAGAACTATTTATATGAATAAATCGCTGTTCTGTTGAAAAATTTTAAACGCATATATCGCCATTTTGTTATGTGTAGCTTCGCTTGGCGGACCCGGTATGCCACAGTAAGGATAATATTGAAATGTAAGTCAGCGATTGCATTAAGAACTAATTGTCTTTCGATTCCTGTCAACCCTGTATTTTTTGTCAAGTTTATGATTAGCTATCGATTAGACTAATCACTCTCAAAGATAGCGCCCGACATTTTCAGGCCAGTTTTGCTACTATTCTCATTGTATAACCACGTTTTTTGTGGCTAAATAGCACATTTTCGAACAAACTCTATATGTATGTTGTAATATGATGTTACAGGAGTGTCATCGGAAGAATTCTGAGAAGGTTAGTGAAAAAATTTTATATTTTGGTGATCATAACTTAGATGGCTCCTTCTTCCGGTGGTGTAAGCTGGGGTAACGTTTGCACATGTGGTATGCTAATATGACGATTTATTGTGTTTTCGCTGTAAAACGCTTAGAAAATCTGAAATATTGTCTGAATTCACAAGATCTGTGTCTTTCCATTGCTATGCTTTGTCTATTTTTATGAAATGTTTTATGATGAGTAAATTGGTAATACACGTTGCTCTCTGTATTTATTCTAGTCGAGTTGTGATGGTGGGTGCAATTGTAAACTATGATTTCTACCTGAAATATGCACATTTTTCTAACAAAAMCTATCCTATACAATAAATATGTTATCAGAATGTCATCTGATGAGGTTTTTTCTTGGTTAGTGGCTATCAATATCTTTATTTGGCCGAATTGGTGATAGCTACTGGTGGAGAGAAAAAATGGTGGACAAAGAAAAATTGTGTCTTTTGCTAACGTGGTTAGCTAATAGATTTACATATTGTGTCTTCCCTGTAAAACATTTTAAAAATCAGAAATGATTGCTGGATTCACAAGAAGTGGATCTTTCATCTGGTATCTTGGACTTGTGATTGAATGATATTTAGATGCTACTATTTACTTGTGACGCTATGCTAGCTATGCTATTCAGCTTTTTTACTGGTGGGGGGTGGGGGGTGCTCCCGGATCCGGGTTTCTGACTCGGTAGAAGTTAAGCTTACTTTTCTTGTTCTTGACAAGGCCAAATGTCTTAAAGGCATTATGCTTGATGGGCGTGACCTGCAGCACCTCCAGACACATTCCCAGGAACACGTCATCGATGGGGTATAGCTTTAGAGAGTCTGAGGCCCAGTAGAGCCTCCTGGCCAGGGGTGCATCCATGAGGAACCCACCACCTCCAGCATATGGAGGGTAATAGGCATTCTTGTAAAGCGCTTGTGGGATGTAGTACTTGTTCTCCTTCTTGCGAATGGGCTTGGCCTTGAAGAGCACGTCGCCGACGAAGAGGTTCTTGACATGGGCGCTGGCCTCCAGGTACTCAAAGATGTTCTCCACACTGACAAAGACGTCGTCGTCGCCCTTGAAGATGTAGCGCACGTCGGCACAGTAGGTGGAGAACCACTTGAGGAAGTTCGTCTCCTTGAGGGTCAGGTTGAAGAAGCTGTCCTGGAAGTCCCACAGGAGTATATCTCCGTAGATGTAGTCCTCGTACTCCAGGAGCCTCTGATGGTTGGCTTTCTCAGCTTCGTTGGACGCCGTCCCCAGCAGGAAGACCTTCTTCACATTCTTGCCGTCCACCACTTGCTCCTTGCCCCACGTCTTGCGGATCACTTCACGACGATCGTGCTGCGAGGCAATGGACTTGATGACCATGAGCAGGTAGGTCTCCCCCAAGCACTTCTCCGGATGGTTGATGAGCATGGGGAAGAAGCGACAGTGGCGGTACAGCAGGAACTGCTTGAAGTTGGCCTCCAGGCCCCTGAACCAGTCCTGGTTGATAAAGTTGAGGTTGGCACTGCAGTTGGCAATGGACACGTCCCAGGTCTGGGAGCCAGCTCCCTCATGGATGACACTGGGCTCCTCTGTGGTGCCAGTGGCGGCAGCCGCAGGTTCAGCTTGTTTGGTCTTGCTGTTCTTCCAAAAGGTGTTGGTCACTGGGTAGAGACCCTTCTTCTGCTGCAGGGCCCTGTCCTCTCCTTCCTCTGAAGAAGCCTCCATGCGAGCCTGCCTCTCAATTTGGAAGGGAGCCCCAGTGCCGATGCTCCCTCTCTGGACCACTGTCAATGTCACTACAGCCAGAAAGAACATGACACACACTCGTTTGTACACCCTCCATCAATCCCGAGTGGTCATCCTGGACATCCTGGAGAGAGACAGGCAGAAAGGGGCTGTTAGTCAGATGAAGAGAACATCAAAGTCATCTAGCTATTACTAACTTTGATAATGATAGTCTAAAAGAATGCCTTTGGCCAACACTCCCTAAATCTGGTCCAGAAGAACATATTCACACATATTGGAACATTTTACAATGCTTTTATATTTACCTTAGAGATTAGGATATGATTCTGCTCCGAATATCTAAAACAGAATATTGATTAGGAAATGTATGATTCTATCAAGCCTTTAAAATATGTTAATTTACTAACATTTTCTTACAGGAAAAAATACTGGCAGATCTCAGCTCATTGTTTGATACTTGCAATGAATTGCTTATAAATGTAAACTCTCAAGCTATAGCATATATATATATATATATATATATATATCTATAACATCACTTCATGCTTTGTGACCCCCATAGGGGAATTTTGGGCTGTTTTATGTATAGCCTGAAAACACGTGAAATAGACAGGTGGCTTAAGAAGACATAATGTGCAACTTAAATATGATTTCATGGAAATTAACTAGACAACATTTATTTGCTTAACCTTTTGAATTAAGGTGACGACAGCTAAAGACCATATACGATTAATCACTTTAAACGTGGAAAGTTATGAGTTGTGAGAGCTCCAATGCATGAAAACTTGTGACAATGTTGAAAAAAGAATCTTCTGGTGAACCATTATTATTTGTGAATGCTAGTCTTTATGTTGAAAGATTGAGTATGAACAAACTATGCGAATGCTACACATTACGTGATGACGTAAAGATGTCATCACACCCTGCAGTTGGAACTTTTAACCAAGAACCCTGTTTCTTTAAAAGCATGATCGTGGTCCACAAGCTGCTGCCACCGGACCTCATACACATGTGGAACCTGGTGAATAGTAATCTCATCTGCTCGAAGAAAGTAGAGATCTTATAGCCTGTTGGGAATTTGGATTGCTACCTAGGTGAGGGGAGAAGAGAACCTCATAAGTTCGTTCTCGGGTAGGAACCCGGGGGAGGGGGCATCACGGTGGCGTGGAATCCTTCATTGTCGGTAGTAAATTATCTGGATATGTTTGAAAAGTTTAATTACTTTTAAATGATGTATATTCTGGTGGCATTTTGAAGGACTCTCAATGTCAGCAGGCACATTCAGAGACGTCAAACCAAGGGGCTTGAGGGAGTGGAAGACAGTGCTGCAGAGGACAGCGAGCTGCCTCACATTGTTACGCATCACTTTGACTGTGTACTGAATGTTCAACACCTTGTTAATTTGGACCAGGCTTTAATGATACTGTAGTAACATGAACCTCATAAGATAGGAATAAACAAAGTGTCTCTACCTCACCAATGTAGTTTATAAAGTCCCCTTCTCACATGGGTAGGTTTTTGAATAATATTTATTTCTAACCGATGGAGATATTTGTCAAGGCACCAATGTTTTGCAGGCATATTTCTGACTCACCACCTTGATTCGGTCTTATTAGCAACATTTTAACTTCCGTTTTTAACATTGGATAAAAGTAGAGACTGAGAGCTACAGAATGGTAAACATACACTGAATTTTAGGAAACAATGGGATAGTAATTCTGCTTTGAAAGTTGATAAACTTGTAAACTCACGTCTGAGAAAACCATCTTTCAATGTTTTGGTACTACTATTGGAGAGCCCTTCTTTGTCTACATAAATTTAGCAATGTTTTACACCCTTTTAATTAAACCTTAGCCCCACCCATCTCTTCAAGGGTTGATCCGTGTGTTGTGTACTAACTTGCCATCTACTTCCAGACATCTAAGTGAGATGGAACAGAGCACTGAACATTACTCGCCCTAGCAGAGCTGGTTATTTATGTTATCCAGAGCGTTGGTGACTGCAACTGTGCTGTCAGATTGTCAGTTCATGAATTCAGAGCGTTTCGCGTTCAGAGCGCAAATAAGTAGGGTTGTTCCAAAAGCTCTGACCTCGCAACGACAGTCAAGCACCCAAGCTAACTGGCTAACATTGGCTAGCTACTTCCAGACACATAATGAGAGAACAGTCACAGTCACTCTGACCATTTTACTCCCCCTAGCAGAGCTGGTTAGGAAGTTTTCATGTTATCCAGAGCGTTGGTGACTGTAACCGTGCTGCTGGCAACAAATTAATAACGCTTTGTTGCCGACATTTACTGACACTGGACATATTCAACGGGGGTTGAGCATTCAAAAATTCCATCAGTTATTCCGCGCTTTGGCACACTAAGACGAGATTACTTTTTAAAGAAATATAGCTGGATAGCTAGCTAGGTAAACAATTAATCCCAACGCATGACGTAACGTTAGTTAGCGAGCCAGCCAGCTAACCTTAACAAGCTAGCTAACAGTACAATCATTTTAAATTAAAATACTTTGTCAAAATTAGTGTGGAAAGAAATTAAGAAATTTAAGAATTTAAGAAATGTAGCTAGTTAGCTAGCTAAACAATGGACCATAATCACAATTCATGACATTACTACCCTGAATGAATCTGCATGTAGCTAACCAACCAGGTTTTACGGCTATAACTAGGCAAGCAAATGTGTCTCAGATAAAAAGAATAAGATTAGACACATAATGTTAGCTAGTGACCCAGTCAGCTAACGTTAGCTAGCTAACAGTACACTTGAAATGAAACAACTTTCTGTCAAAATTAGAAACATGTAATATCTGAAAATGTAGCTAGCTAGACTATATTACCCATGGTCTGAAATCGGAGTAGACAGCCAGAGCAAAGTTACCAGCTAGTACTTCTATCAACAGTTGAAGTGGAATTCTATTGAAATGGATACTTGCATGGTGTCTTTTGTAAAGACATGTAGCTAGCCATCTAGCTAAACAATGGACCATAATCACAACGTATGATGTTACTACCCTGCATGAATCTGCAGGTAGCTAACCAACCAGGTTCTATGGCTATAACTAGTCAAGCAAATGAATCAAATTTCAATCAAATTTATTTATAAAGCCTTTCTTACATCAGCTGATGTGTCTGAGATACGAATAAATGTGTCTGCGATACGAAAAATAAGATCAAACATCACGTTAGCTAGCAACCCAGCCAGCTAACGCTAGCTAGCTAACAGTACACTTGAAATGAAACCACTTTCTGTCAAAATTAGAAATGTGTAATACCTGAAATGTAGCTAGCTAGACTATCTTACCAGTATACATCATGGTTAGACACATCTCCTATCTGATGCCATGCATGGTTACCCTTAGTTTGATGATTTAATCCAGACTGGTGTTTTCTCCATCTCCTTAGCCATCATACTCGACTTCCACTGATTTCAAAACTCAGACCTCCAGAAAGTGGAGAGCATACATATAACGTTAGCTAGCTAACACTACACTTTAACTACACTTTGACGTTAGGTTTCTGCAGGTTTACTAGGCGATACATTTAAAAAACCTAATTTGACACGATTACCTAGACATACTGACCAGCTCCAATAGACAGACGCGTGCTATATTGCAGACCAATACACACTCATCTCTCGGCATGTCCAGCCCATTCATTATCTCAGCCAATCATGGCTAGCGGGAAGGTTGCTCATTTTTTCTGTGGCTAAACCAACTAGGCTGGTAATTTAACATTTTTATTCATATTTACAGATGGCATACAAGTTCTATATTATGGCACATGAAAGTTCACATGTTCAAGAAGGCATTTCTGGCAAAAAACGCATTTTGCAATTATTATTTTTTTTTTCAAACAGCTCTCCTGTGAAGTCGTGACCTGCGACATACGCTTAGTTTCCTGAATCGGGTCACATTTGACCATGTTAATCATTTTTTTAAATCATCATGTCATTTTTTTATTACATCTGACCCTGCAGTCCAATGTAGAGATACCCATTGTTATGGGTCACTGCACTTCCGTGAGATTGTTCAGTTTTGAAATTGTTATTTGGTTATTTATTTATGTAGTAAACATTTGGACATAAACATCTGGACTTCTAATAGTGTACTGGAAACTAAAAAAAGATGTCCAAACTAATTTGCAAACTAACACCATCATACATTACATTTACATTTACATTTAAGTCATTTAGCAGACGCTCTTATCCAGAGCGACTTACAAATTGGAAAGTTCATACATATTCATCCTGGTCCCCCCGTGGGGAATGAACCCACAACCCTGGCGTTGCAAGCGCCATGCTCTACCAACTGAGCCACACGGGACCACGATTTGTCCCAAGATGGCATAGCAGTCAGACGTCCTTTGTCCTCGTCTTGTCGTGTCCCGTGTATATATATATTTACATCTTTCTTCGCATATCTTTTATATATTTTATTTTCCAAAAACTCAACTTCAAAACACTCTCCTGCAACCCGCCTCACCAATTAAAAAAAAGAAAGTATTATTTACCTCATATCTGAAATCCACAATAGAATCTAGCCAGAAGCTAGCCAGAAGCTAACCAGAAGCTAGCCAGAAGCTAGCCAGAAGCTAGCCAGAAGCTAGCCAGAAGCTAACCAGAAGCTAGCCAGAAGCTAACCAGAAGCTAGCCAGAAGCTAACCAGAAGCTAGCCAGAAGCTAGCCAGAAGCTAACCAGAAGCTAGCCAGAAGCTAACCAGAAGCTAACCAGAAGCTAGCCAGAAGCTAACCAGAAGCTAGCCAGAAGCTAACCAGAAGCTAGCCAGTTTACTGGCTAACGTTATTATTCAGCTAACCACGGTTTGTGGTCATCAGTATCCTTTAGCTCGAAAAGCTATCGGCAGTTTTGTACTATGCGACTCAGACCAGAACATACCGGACCTATTTTTCTCTCCATATCCCCAGATTTCAACCGCAAGTTCTGGACATTTACACCTGGATCTCGCAGCTAGCTAGCTGCTATCCGTGTGACTATTGGCTTACATCGATCCCGGAGCAAACATAAATTATTCCAGAGCTAGCCAGCTGAAGAGTTCTATCAGCCACTCCTGGGCTACAATCACCTATCCGGACCCGTTTTACTGCCGATGCGGAGCCCCACCGGGCGTTCCCGACTGGACTACTGACGTTATCTGCCCGAGGGAGTTATCCAACTGGCCCCTCCATCGCGACGTTACCTGAACGCCCACCCAGCTAATCGTTAGCTGTCTTATCGGCTGCTATCTGAATAGGTCTATCTATCGGCCAATTTTTCTTGGGTCACTATAACTATATCTATTTTGCCAATTGGATTGATCCCCTCTACCACACGGAACCCCACTAATCTACCGTCGGAAACGCACGAGGTGGCTAAAATCAGACTTCCATCCTATGCTAGCTTGCTACCGATGGCTCTGCTAGCTGTCTGAATCGCCGTTACCCCAACCAACCTCACTACTCACTGGACCCTTATGATCACTCGACTAAGCATGCCTCTCCTTAATGTCAATATGCCTTGTCCATTGGTGTTCTGGTTAGTGTTTATTGGCTTATTTCACTGTAGAGCCGCTAGCCCTGCTCATTATACCTTATCCAACCTTTCAGTTCCACCACCCACACATGCGATGAAATCACCTTCAATGATGTTTCTAGAGACAATATCTCTCTCATCATCACTCAATACCTAGGATTACCTCCACTGTATTCACATCCTACCATATCTTTGTCTGTACATTATACCTTGAAGCTATTTTATCGCCGCCAGAAACCTCCTTTTACTCTCTGTTCCGGACGTTCTAGACGACCAATTCTCATAGCTTTTTAGCCATACCCTTATCCTACTCCTCATCTGTTCCTCTGGTGATGTAGAGGTGAATCCAGGCCCTGCAGTGCTTAGCTCCACTCCTATTTCCCAGGTGCTCTCATTTGATGACTTCTGTAACCGTAATAGCCTTGGTTTCATGCATGTTAACATTAGAAGCCTAATCCCTAAGTTTGTTTTATTCTCTGCTTTAGCACACAATGCCAACCCGGATGTTCTAGTCGTGTCTGAATCCTGGCTTAGGAAGACCACCAAAAACTATGAAATCTCCATTCCTAACTACAACATTTTCAGACAAGATAGAACGGCCAAAGGGGGCGGTGTTGCAATCTATTGCAAAGATAGCCTGCAGAGTTCTGTCCTACTATCGAGGTCTGTACCCAAGCAATTTGAACTTCTACTTTTAAAAATCCACCTCTCTAAAAACAAGTCTCTCACYGTTGCCGCCTGCTATAGACCACCCTCTGCCCCCAGCTGTGCTCTGGACACCATATGTGAACTGATTGCCTCCCATCTATCTTCAGAGCTCGTGCTGCTAGGCGACCTAAACTGGAACATGCTTAACACCCCAGCCATCCTACAATCTAAGCTTGATGCCCTCAATCTCACACAAATTATCAATGAACCTACCAGGTACCACCCCAAAGCCGTAAACACGGACACCCTCATAGATATCATCCTAACCAACTTGCCCTCTAAATACACCTCTGCTGCCAAGTCAACAAACAGATTACCGACCATTTCGAATCCCACCATACCTTCTCTGCTATGCAATCTGGTTTCAGAGCTGGTCATGGGTGCACCTCAGCCACGCTCAAGGTCCTAAACGATATCCTAACCGCCATCGATAAGAAACAATACTGTGCAGCCGTATTCATTGACCTGGCCAAGGCTTTCGACTCTGTCAATCACCAAATCCTCATCGGCAGACTCGATAGCCTTGGTATCTCAAATGATTGCCTCGCCTGGTTCACCAACTACTTCTCAGATAGAGTTCAGTGTGTCAAATCGGAGGGCCTGTTGTCCGGGCCTCTGGCAGTCTCTATGGGGGTGCCACAGGGTTCAATTCTTGGACCGACTCTCTTCTCTGTATACATCAATGATGTCGCTCTTGCTGCTGGTGAGTCTCTGATCGACCTCTATGCAGACGACACCATTCTGTATACCTCTGGCCCTTCTTTGGACACTGTGTTAACAAACCTCCAGACGAGTTTCAATGCCCTACAACTCTCCTTCCGTGGCCTCCAATTGCTCTTAAATACAAGTAAAACTAAATGCATGCTCTTCAACCGATCGCTGCCTGCACCTGCCCGCCCGTCCAACATCACCACTCTGGACGGTTCTGACTTAGAATATGTGGACAACTACAAATACCTAGGTGTCTGGTTAGACTGTAATCTCTCCTTCCAGACTCACGTCAAACATCTCCAATCCAAAGTAAAATCTAGAATTGGCTTCCTATTTCACAACAAAGCATCCTTCACTCATGCTGCCAAACATACACTTGTAAAACTGACCATCCTACCGATCCTCGACTTCGGCGATGTAATTTACAAAATAGCCTCCAATACCCTACTCAATAAACTGGATGCAGTTTATCACAGTGCCATCCGTTTTGTCACCAAAGCCCCATATATTACCCACCACTGCGACCTGTACGCTCTCGTTGGCTGGCCCTCGCTTCATACTCGTCACCAAACCCACTGGCTCCAGGTCATCTACAAGACCCTGCTAGGTAATGTCCCCCCTTATCTCAGCTCGTTGGTCACCATAGCAGCACACACCTGTAGCACGCGCTCCAGCAGGTATATCTCTCCGGTCACCCCCAAAATAATTCTTCCTTTGGCCGCCTCTCCTTCCAGTTCTCTGCTGCCAATGACTGGAATGAACTACAAAAATCTCTGAAACTGGAAACACTCCCTCACTAGCTTTAAGCACCAGCTGTCAGAGCAGCTCACAGATTACTGCACCTGTACATAGCCCAAACAATTTAGCCCAAACAACTACCTCTCCCCCTACTGTATATATTTATTTTGCTCCTTTGCACCCCATTATTTCTATCTTTACTTTGCACATTCTTCCACTGCAAATCTACCATTCCAGTGTTTTACTTGCTATATTGTATTTACTTCGCCACCATGGCCTTTTTTTGCCTTTACCTCCCTTATCTCACCTCATTTGCTCACATTGTATATACTTATTTTTTTTCTACTGTATTATTGACTGCGTGTTTGTTTTACTCCTGTGTTGTTGTATGTGTCGAACTGCTTTATCTTGGCCAGGTCGCAATTGTAAATGAGAACTTGTTCTCAACTTGCCTACCTGGTTAAATAAAGGTGAAACTGTATACTGTGAAACTGTATCTGTATACTGTGTTTGTCCATGGATTTTAATGTGCTGATATACTTGACATGAATTGAGTTGAGGGTTTACATTGAAACTGTGAAAGAAATAAACTACTGCTGATACATGTATGATGTGATGTTAATTTAATAGCCCTGCAGACAAGAGGTGCACAACAAAGTGTTTGATATGTAATTAAATGCAGGAAAGATTGGAATTAATGTGCAAAGATTTTAGTGCCAAATGTTTAGAGGGTGGTGATTATGTGTGGATGTATATAAATGTAAAAAATCCAAATGTATATAGTTAAAATCAGATTTTTAAATAAACATCTAAATATATTTTGTGGGTTTTATATTACTCATTCATTAAATTGTCCCAGATTAAAGTCTTGTTTTGGTCTTATTGAGAGCAAACTGTGAAGAAATATCCAATCAAGTTCAGATAACAAAGGCTTAGATGATATTTGATCCCA
Organism: Salvelinus sp. IW2-2015; assembly: GCF_002910315.2. Taxonomy (NCBI): domain Eukaryota; kingdom Metazoa; phylum Chordata; class Actinopteri; order Salmoniformes; family Salmonidae; genus Salvelinus; species Salvelinus sp. IW2-2015. Next base: position 207,463 of record NW_019942993.1, on the reverse strand, counting down.
ATGTTGATCATATGGGGCTATCAGTTACACTGGGAGAGGATTTTAATAGAAATTGTCCTCAAGTAGCCCAAATGACAAAGCAAGTGTTATCTGACCAAAATGTTCATTGTTCATTTGTTCAATATTCACTTTTTATGGGATAATGAGATCATATTTTAAATTCATCGTGGATGATGTCACATTCAATGCTGATTCGACACTTGAAAAGCAATGTAGATACATTGCTTGACCTAATTTTTAACTTTAGGCAACTTTTTATTACGTCACATTTTTGTCACATACAGTGTCTTGCGAAAGTATTAATCTCCTTTGGCATTTTCCTATTTTGTTGCATTACAACCTGTAATTTGAATGGATTTTTATTTGGCTTTCATGGAATGGACATACACAAAATAGTCCAAATTAGTGAAGTGAAATTAAAAAAAATACTTGGTTCAACAAATTAAAAAAATATATATATGGAAAAGTGGTGAGTGCATATGTATTCACCCCCTTTGCTATGAAGCCCCTAAATAAGATCTGGTGCAACCAATTACCTTCAGAAGTCACATAATTAGTTAAATAAAGTCCAACTGTGTGCAATGTAAGTGTCACATGATCTGTCACATGATCTCAGTACATATACACCTGTTCTGAAAGGCTCCAGAATCTGCAATACCACTAAGCAAGCAGCACCATGAAGACCAAGGAGCTCTCCAAACAGCTCAGGGACAAAGTTGTTGAGAATTACAGATCGGGGTTGGGTTATAAAAAAATATCCAAAGCTTTGAACATCCCACGGAGCACCACTAAATCCATTATTAAACAATGGAAAGAATATTCCACCACAATAAACCTGCCAAGTGAGGGCCGCCCACCAAAACTCACAGACCAGGCAAGGAGGGCATTAATCAGAGAGGCAACAAAGAGACCAAAGATAACCCGGAAGGAGCTGCAAAGATCCATAGTGGAGATTGGACTATCTGTCCTTAGGACCACTTTAAGCCGTACATTCCACAGAGCTGGGCTTTACAGAAGAGTGGCCAGAAAAAATACATTGCTTTAACTTCTTTGGTTATAAGGAGTGCTATTTTGACGTCCGGATGAAAAGCATGCCCAAAGTAAACTGCCTGCTACTCAAGCCCAGAAGCTAGGAAATGCATATAATTGGTCGATTTGGATGTTAAACGCTGTAAAGTTTCTAAAACTGTTAAAATAATGTCTGTGAGTATAACAGAACTGAAATGGCAGGCGAAACCCAGTGGACAAACCATCAACAAAACAACAAAAAAATTCTGCATACCACTGATTTCAATGCCTGGCACTTTTATAATAGGGCGAAATCGTCCCCGATTGCAGATCCTAGGGCTTCCACTAGATGTCCACAGCCTTTAGAAAGAGTTTCAGGCTGGTTTTTGGAAAAATTGGGCAGAAGTTGTAGTTTTTCTAAGTGGCTCCCATTTTGGCTGTAGTGTTTTCAAGCGCATGGCCGAGAGAGCGCGTTCTTTTTGTTAATCTCCGGTAAAGACAATAACGATTCTCTGTCTTAAATTTGATTGTTTATTTGCGTATTAGGGTACCGAAGGATTGATTAAAAACGTTGATTGACTTGTTTGGATAAGTTTATTGGTAACGTTTGGGATTCATTTTGTGTGCATTTTGACGGAGGGAAACCGAGTGGATTATTGACTGAAGCGCGCCAGCTAAACTGAGTTTTTATGGATATAAAGAAGGAATTTATCGAACAAAAGACCATTTGTAATGTAACTGAGACCTTTTGGAGTGCCAAAAGAAGAAGATCTTCAAAGGTAAGGCATATATTATATCGCTATTTCTGACTTTCGTGTTGCAACTCCCTGGAAAATGATTTGTTATGCATTTGTGTGCTGGGCACTGTCCTCAGATAATCTCATGGTTTGCTTTCGCCGTAAAGCCTTTTTGAAATCTGACACCTTAAGAGCGTAGTGCATGCCAATGCTACAGGCACATTATTCATTTCAAATTATAAGTTTATAAAACTTGAACCCCCCCCCGCAACCAGAGAAAACCCTCCCAACACAATAACTTCCCCAAGTGCCTGAAAGCAAAGGAAGTAAAAAATATTAAAATAGGTATATATACAGTATACACTGAGTGTACAAAACGTTAACACCTTCCTAATATTGAGTTGCACCCCCCTTTTCCCTCAGAACAGCTTCAATTCATCGGGGAATGGACTCTACAAAGTGTTGAAAACATTCCACAGGGATGCCGGCCCATGTTGACTCCAATCATTCCCACAGTTGTGGCAAGTTGGCTGGATGTCCTTTGCGTGGTGGACCATTCTTGATACACACAGGAAACTGTTGAGCATGAAAAACCCAGCAGCGTTGCAGTTCTTGACACCAACCACTTCGCCTGGCACCTACTACCATACCCCGTTCAAAGGCACTTTAAACTTTTGTCTTGCCCATTCACCCTCCGAATGGCACACATATACAATCTATGTCTCAAGGCTTAAAAATCCTTCTTTAACCTGTCTCCTCCCCTTAATTTTCAATGATTGAAGTGGATTTAACAAGTGACATCAATAATGGATCATAACTTTCACCTGGAGTCACCTGGTCAGTCTATGTCATGGAAAGAGTTCTTAATGTTTTGTACACTCAGTGTATATTGTTTGTTTGTACACTATATATACAAAAGTATGTGGACACCTTGAAGTTAGTGTATTCAGCTATTTCAGCCACACCCGTTGTTGACAGGTGTATAAAATTGAGCACACATCCATGTAATGTCCATAGACAAACATTGGCAGTAGAATGGCCTTACTGAAGAGCTCATTGACTTTTGACATGGCACCGTCATAGGATGCCACCTTTCCAACAAGTCAGTTCGTCAAATGTATGCCGTGCTAGAGATACCCCAATCAACCCTAAGTGCTGTTATTTTGAAGTTGAAACGTAGAGGCGCAACAACGGCTTAGCTGCAAAGTGGTAGGCCACACAAGCTCACAGAACGGGACTGCCATGTGCTGAAGCGTGTAGCGCATAAAAATCGCATGTCCTCAGTTTCAACACTCACTACCGGGTTCCAAACTGATCTGGAAGGAATGCCAGCACAAGAACTGTTCGTCGGGAGCTTAATTTAAAATCGGTTTCCATTGTTGAGCAGGCGCACACAAGCCTAAGATCACCATGCGCAATGCCAAGAATCGGCTGGAGTGGTGTAAAGCTCGCTCTCTGGAGTGTTGAATCATGCTTCACCATCTGGCAGTCCGATGGACAAATCTGGGTGTGGTGGATGTCAGGAGAACACTACCTGCCCCAATAGTGCCAACTGTACATTTTGGTGGAGGAGGAATGATGGTAAGGAGCTGTTTTTCATGGTTCGGTCTAGTGAAGGGAAATCTTAATGCTACAGCATACAATGACATTCCAGGTGATTCTGTGCTTCCAACTTTATGGCAACAATTTGGGGAAGGCCCTTTCCTGTTTCAGCATGACAATGCCCCCGTGCACAAAGCGAGGTCCATACAGAAATGGTTCTTCCAACATCTAGTGGAAAGCCTTCCCAGAAGAGTGGAGGCTGTTCTTACAGCAAAGGGGGACCAACTCCATATTGATGCCCATTATTTTGGAATGAGAGGTTCGACAAGCAGGTGTCCATATACTTTTAGTGTATTTTTCAGAGGATGCTGGTGGGAGGAGATTTGGGAGGATGTGCTCATTGAAATGGCTGAAATTGAATAAATGGAACGGAGTCAAACATGTTTTTTAAACTGACTATCGTATTTGTGGATTAAATCTCACTTTATTAGTATAATGAGTAATCCAGGAATGTCACAAGTTAATTGAAATGAGAAAAATGGCTACAATGGCTACAAATAATGGCTAAATTGCTTCAGGACACGAAGGGTCCCCCCCTCCATTTCCTGTAGCCCGCGATCAAGTCCTTGGTTTTACTAACATTGAGGGAGAGGTTGTTGTCCCGGCACCACACTGCCAGGTCACTGACCTCCTCCCTTTCGGCTGTCTCATCGTTGCCACTGATCAGGCCTACCACTGTCGTGTTGTCAGCAAACTTGATGATGGTGTTGGAGTAGTGCATGGCCACGCAGTACTGGGTGAACAGGGAGTACATGAGGGGACTAAGCACACAGAGCACGAAATTCAAATTACAGTATTATAAATATTTCACTTTCATAAAATCACAAGTGTAATACATCAAAATAAAGCTTAACTTATTGTTAATCCAGCCGCTGTATCAGATTTCAAAAAGGCTTTACGGCGAAATCAAACCATGCGATTATCTAAGGACAGCGAAAAAGGACAGAGAAAAACACCAAAGAACGCGCTCTCATTCACGCACTTGGAAACACTACAGCCAAAATGGAAGCCACCTAGAAAAACTACAATTTCTGGCTAATTTTTCTACAAACCAGCCTGAAACTCTTTCTAAAGACTGTTGACATCTAGTGGAAGCCCTAGGAACTGCAATCTGGGAGGACTTGGCCTTATTATAAAAGTGAAAGCCATTGAAAATTGTGGTAGGCTAAAATCTTTTTGGGGGGGGATGGTTTATCCTTGGGGTTTTGCCTGTTCTGTTATACTCACAGACATATATTTTAACAGTTTTAGAAACTTTAGAGTGTTTTCTATCCAACTCTAACAATTATATGCATACCCTAGCTTCTGGGCCTGAGTAACAGGCAGTTTACTTTCGGCACGCTTTTCATCCAGACGTCAAAATACTGCCCCCTACCCAAGAGAGGTTAATGTGTTTGAGCCAATCAGTTGTGTTGTGAGAGGGTAGGTGTGGTATACAGAAGATAGCCCTGTTTGGTTAAAGACCAAGTCCATATTATGGCAAGAACAGCTCGAATAAGCAAACAGAAATGATAGTTCATCATATCATCATATCACTTTAAGTTATGAATGTCAGTCAATCCAGAACATTTCAAGAACTTTTAAAGTTTCTCAGGTGCTGTCGCAAAAACTATCAAGCACTATGAGGAAACTGGCTGTCATGAGGACCGCCACAGGAAATGAAGAACCAAAGTTACCTCTGCTGCATAGGATAAGTTCATTAGATTCACCAACCTCAGCAATTGCAGGGAAAATAAATGCTTCAAGGAGTTCAAGTAACAAACACATCTCAAGTTCAACTGGTCAGAGGAGATTGCGTGAATCATGCCTTCATGGTCAAACTGCTGCAAAGAAACCACTACTACAGGACACCAATAATAACAAGAGACTTGCTTTGTCCAAGAAACAGGAGCAATGGAGATTAGACCGGTGGAAATCTGTCCCTTGGTCTGTCAAGTCCAAATTTGAGGTTTTTGTTTCCAACTACCGTGTCTTTTTGAGATGCAGAGTAGATAAACGGATGATCTTCACATGTGTGGTTTCCACCGTGAAGCATGGAGGAGGAGGTGTGATGTGTGTGAGTGCTTTGCTGGTGACACTGTCTGTGATTTATTTAGAATTCAAGGCACACTTGACCAGCTTGGCTACCACAGCATTCTACAGTGATATGTCATCCCATCTGGTTTGCGATTAGTGGGACAATCATCTGTTTTGACCCAACACACTTCCAGGCTGTGTAAGGGCTATTTGACAGTTTTATTTTACCTTTATTTAACTAGGCAGGTCAGTTAAGACAGTGATGGATTGCTGCATCAGATGACTTGGCCTCCATATTCACCCAACCTCAACCCAATTGAGATGGTTTGAGTTGGACCACAGAGTGAAGGAAAAGCAGCCAACAAGTGCTCAGCATATGTGGGAACTTCAAGACTGTTGGAAAAGCATTCCAGGTGAAGCTGGTTGAGAGAATGCCACGAGTGTGCAAAGCTGTCATCAAGGCAAAGAGTGGCTATGTAGAAAAATCCTTGAATGAGTAGGTGTGTCCAAACTTTTGACTGGTACTGTAGCTATTCCTCTTATACAGGTGGGTGAAAACATTGTAAACTATAGATCTGTTGGGACGGTATGCAAATTGGGCTGGGTCTAGGGTGGCTGGGATAATGGGGTTGATGTGTGCCATAACCATTCTTTCAAACCACTTCATGATTACAGATGTGAGTGCTACAGAGTGCTACAGTCATTGTGGCATGAATCCTTAATGCTCTTGGGAACAGGAATGATAGTGGTCAGTTTAAAATGTGGAGATTACAGACTGGGACAAGAAGAGTTGAAAATGAAAATGATGGTGAATATGTCTGCCAGCTGTTCTGCGCATGCTCTGAGAACGTGGACTGGAATACCGGTGACCAGTACCACAAGCAACATTAAGTTGCCCCGATTCCTCCCTCTAATTGGGGAATGTTTGCAATTGTTTTGTTTTCCGGGTCAGGGAAATGCAATAAATTAAGAGGACTCAATGTTTTTTGAAAGATGAGACGTTGAGGATTATAATAAAGACCGCTTTGATGTCATACAAACAAGCCAAACATCCGTGAGTTCAAATGTGCACTTCACATTTCCATATCATACAACTCATGTCATACACAGTGTCATGGTTTATGATCACTATGTTTGATGTACAGTTACAAGATGACATCATGTTTTTCTATTGTGAAGAAAATTTGCCGCGGACACACACCTGAATGCACGCATGACTCCTTTCTATGCGCACCAAAATTACGATCTGTTTCTCTGAATTGGCCTGTGAAAGCATAACACTGTAAGATCATATTTTATAACTTAGTTAGTCATGTTGGCAAAAGCTTTCAAGTGATGCCCACCTGACCCAGAAGGCCATTTACAATGGGGCATTTTTGGATTGTTTACAATTGGACATTTTGTTACACATTTCCTTGCTGCTGCTAAAAGATGATCTATCAATTTAAGTGGAGAGGATTGGAGTGTATTCACAGTAACAATTCCTAGATGGCGATGACATGGGCTTGCCTGAATAACAACACCTGTGATGTCCTGAATAACAGGGAACATTTCAGACCAAAATTGACTGGATTTTCAGACATTGACAAAATATATTTGATTTTGTACCTATTTGTCCACACTGCCTCCAACACATAGCGGACAGTCCTTTTTTTTTATTTTATTAAGTTCATCAGGGCTCATAAAAAACGATGGAGTACTTTGAATTGAAACTCCCTTGTTTGGTTACATGTAGTGGCTTTAAATAGTGTTTTCCATATGTTCCCCCAGCTCCCCACTGATATCTGCACCTGTAATTCAAGCTGCCATGAGTTCCTAAGATAATCTCAAGATAATATGTGCATGTTAAGGATATTGTAATAAAAATGTAAAACAGTTCCAATGTTTTCCCCTTGATAAAGTGATTCAATCATCTCGTCAATCGGCTAAGTCATTTTTGTAACAATCCTTTTTTAACAATGAATTGCCTTACTTGAAGGTACCTATAACAATTTGTTTGGGATATAATGAATTCCTCCTTGAAATGCTAATTTTTTTTAGCCTTTGAATAGTTGAGAAACTCTACAAAGCCCTCTCCCTTCCCATTCCCTAAATCCTTGGAAAGGCTGGGTTGTGTCTAGACATGTCATTACTCAGTTAATATTGGCGTTGAACTTCCCTCCATGTTTTCAATATAAGAGTATTAAATGGGTTTTGTTTAATTCTGTCAATAGAAATAGGGTCTACTATAAAGAGAGACAATGTAAAGGCATATCACAATATTGACTCTCAATTTCAAGCCATGACAAAGCCTTCAGTTGTTGAATCCATGATGCTATGTGATTGCGCCGCCCAGTAATATGATTTAAGTTTAGGGAGGCCAAGCCCACCCAATTATTTGAACAGCTGTAGTTTTTTATAACCAATACAAGCCTTTTTATTTTGCCATAAAAATTAACCTGTTTCTGCATTTAGGCGAGTAAAGGTTTTAGCAGGGATTTTAACAGGAAGCATTGAAAACAGATAGAGCAGTCTTGGTAAGACATACATTTTCACTGAAGCAACCTGACCTGCTAGAGATATAGGGAGGGGCATCCAATGGTCTAGATCTTCAGTGATTTTACGAATCACATGGGGGTAGTTAAAAGCATATAGTTTCCCATAGTCTGACGGAATATTAACACCAAAGTAACGCATGCTTGTATCAGTCCACTTAAATACGTAGTTGTCTTTGATACTTGAGGGTGAATCACCAAATGTCATCACAGCAATAGTTTACCAACGTTACTTTTATAGCCTGATGTAGCACCATATTCACCTATTAAAACTTCTTAGGGCTGCAATCCCTTCTTAGGGCTGCAATCCCTGCAATTATTCAAAATAGAAGCCTGAAACTATGTCTAAAGCCTGGTCACAGCCCGAGGAAGCCATTGGAAAAGGAATCTGGTTGATACCCCTTTAAATGGAAGAAATACGGGCCAGGAAACACAGAAAAAAATAATAATAATCACTTCCGGGTTAGATTTCCTCAGGTTTTTGCCTGCAGAATATACTCACAGACAATATTTTGACAGTTTTGGAAACTTTGGAGTGTTTTCTATCCTAATCTGTAAATTATATGCATATTCTACGATCTGGACCTGAGAAATAGTCCGTTTACCTTGGGAACGTTATTTAAAAAAAATATATATATCTGACCCCTAGCGTCAAGAGGTTTTTAATCCCACCACAGTGACCGGATTTAAAAAGGCTTTACAGCGAAAGCACCACAAACGATTATGTTAGGTCACCGCAAAATCACAGAAAAACACAGCCTTTTTTCCAGCCAAAGACAGGAGTCACAAAAAGCAGAAATAGATATAAAATTAATCACTAACCTTTGATGATCTTCATCAGATGACACTCATAGGACTTCATGTTACACAATACATATATGTTTTGTTCAATAAAGTTCATATTTATATCCAAAAACCTCAGTTTACATTGGCGCCATGTTCAGAAATGCCTCAAAAAATCTGGAGAAATTGCAGAGAGCCACGTCAAATAACAGAAATACTCATCATAAACTTTGATGAAAGATACATGCTTTACATAGAATTAAAGATTAATTTGTTCTTAATGCAACCGCTGTGTCAGATTTCAAAAAAGCTTTACGGCAAAAGCACAATATTCAATAATCTGAGAACAGCGTTCAGCCACAAAAGGAAGCCATACAGTTACCCATCAAATTGTGGAGTAAACAAAAGTCATAAATAGCATTATAAATCTTCACTTACCTTTGCTGATCTTCATCGGAATGCACTCCCAGGACCCCCACTTCCACAAGAAATGTTTGTTTTCTTCGGTAATGTCCATCATTTATGTCCAAATAGCTACTTTTGTTACCGCGTTTGGTAAACAAATCCAAAGTCACGAAGCGCGTTCACTAAAAGCAGGCAAAATGTCAAAACGTTCCGTAACAGTCAGTAGAAACATGTCAAACGATGTATTGAATCAATCTTTAGGATGTTTTTAACATAATTCTTCAATAATGTTCCAACCGGAGAATTCCATTGTCTTCAGAAGTGCGATGGAACAGAGCTCGCTCTCACGTGAATGCGCATGGTCAGAGCATGGTCAGCTCATGGCAGACCTTACTCATTCCCCTCTCCTTCGGCCTCACTTCACAGTGAAGCATCAGGCAAGGTTTTAAAGACAGTTGACATCTAGTGGAAGCCGTAGGAAGTGCAAACTGACCCATATCCCACTGTGTATTCGATAGGCGATGAGTTGAAAACCTACAAACCTCAGATTTCCCACTTCCTGGTTGGATTTTTTTCTCAGGTTTTTGTCTGCCATATGAGTTCTGTTATACTCACATATATCATTCAAACAGTTTTAGAAACTTCAGAGTGTTTTCTATCCAATACTAATAATAATAATATGCATATATTAGCAACTGGGACTGAGGAGCAGGCAGTTTACTCTGGGCACCTCTGGGCACCTTTTCATCCAAGCTACTCAATACTGCCCCTGCAGCCATAAGAAGTTAATTTGAATATGTTTGGAATTGTTGTCTCAGCCTCTGTTATGTACAGGATGACATCGTCTGCATATAGATATATATTATTTTCGTTTGGCCCCACCTGCAGACCAAAAAAATTCCAATAGCTTCCACCAGAAGTTCTATACTAAGGGCAAATAACTGTGGCGAGAGACAATCTCCTTGACGATTTCCTCGTTGTAGCGAAAAGGAATGCAACATATTCCCATTAGTTCTAACATATGATTTGGGACTTGAATATATCAGCTCTATCCATTTCAAAAAGCGCTCCCCAAAACCAAACTTCTTCAACACTGCTAAAAGAGAAACCCTGTCGATGCGTTCAAATGCCTTTTTAGCATCGAGAGATGGTATAACTGTTTGTTTGAGTTGGTTCTTAGAGTAATTGATAATATTCATAAGTCGCCTTATATTCGACATTGAGCGACGTCCTTTAACCTCTCTGGGATATGTGGGACGGTAGCGTCGCACCTGGCCAACATCCAGTGAAAATGCAGAGCGCCAATTTCAAATTAATTAATAGAAACATTTAACTTTCATGAAATCACACATTCAATATACCAAATTAAAGCTACACAAATTAAAGCAAAAATGCTTTACGCCGAAAGCAAACAATGCTATTATCTGAGGATAGCACCCCAGCTAACAATCACAGACCATCATATTTCAACCCTTCCGGCGAGACACAAAACACAGAAATAAAGATATAATTCATACCTTACCTTTGACGAGCATCTTCTTTTGGCACTCCAATATGTCCCATAAAAATCACAAATGGTCCTTTTGTTCAATTAATTCCGTCAATATATATCCAAATTGTCCATTTATTTGGCGTGTTTGATCCAGAAAAACACAGATTCCAACTTCCAAATATGTCAAAAGTTACCTGTAAGCTTTGTCCAAACATTTCAAACTACTTTTGTAATACAACTTTAGGTATTTATTAACGTAAATAATCGATAAAATTGAAGACGGGATGATCTGTGTTCAATACCGGAGGAGAACAATGTGTAGCATGCTTTCTGGTCACGCGCCTCTTCACTGGAGCCTCATTCTGAACATGGCTACTTCTTCATTTCTCAAAGGAAAAACCTCAACCAATTTCTAAAGACTGTTGACATCCATTAGAAGCAATAGGAACTGCAGCAAGGTCCTTTAGAAATATGGATTCCCAATGAAAAACCATTGAAAAGAGAGTGTCATCAACAACAAAAAAATATCTGAATGGTTTGTCCTCTGGGTTTTGCTTGCCAAATAAGTTCTGTTATAGTCACAGACATGATTCAAACAGTTTTAGAAACTTCAGAGTGTTTTCTATCCAATACTACTAAATACTATGCATATATTAGCATCTGAGTAGGAGGCAGTTTACTCTGGGCACGCTTTTCATCCAAACGTTATCCTAGAGAAGTTAACCTGTTTGGGCTGCAGGGGCAGTATTGAGTAGCCTGGATAAAAGGTGCCCATTTTAAACGGCCTCGTACTCAATTCTTGCTCGTACAATATGCATATTATTATTACTATTGGATAGAAAACACTCTCTAGTTTCTAAAACCGTTTGAATTATATCTGTGAGTAAAACAGAACTCATTTTGCAGCAAACTTCCTGACAGGAAGTGGAAAATCTGAAATCGATGCTCTGTTCTAGGGCCTGCCTATAAATGTGCTTGATATTTATTAGTATACATGCACTTCATACACCTTCCACTAGATGTCAACAGGCAGTGAGAGAAGAAATGAAGTGTATAACATGATCTGAGGTCGAAAAAAAGCTCTTGGCATGACGTGACCCCAATTTCCTGTTTTCTGGAACATGCGAGAAGGGACCTGGTATTGCCTTCTGTAAAGCTGTCATTATAGTCGACTAATATCTCCGGCTTTGATTTTATTTGCTACATGTGACAATATCATCGTAAAGTATGTTTTTTCAATATAGTTTTATTAGATTATTGAAATTTTTTCGGGATGTTAGGCGTGTTGCTTTGTCTGCGTTTGTTCAGGAAGGAGAGCTTCGTGCCAATTTGCTAGCTTTCCGTGCTAATTGACTGGAGAAGAGGACATTCTAAATCCAAACAACGATTGTTCTGGACAAAGGACCCCTTGTACAACATTCTGATGGAAGATCATCAAAAGTAGGACCCATTTTATGATGCTATTTCATATATCTGTCGAACATGTGAACTAGTAGTTTGCGCCTAGATTTTGGGCATGCTCTCGCCATAATGTAAACTGCATGTCGTAATTAAGTTATTTTTAGAATTCTAACACGGCGATTGCATTAACCTCTAACGAGCCTCTACCCCGGGTCCGGGATCACCCCCCACCCCCCCACACACTGATTAGCATAGCTAGCATAGCTTCACAAGTAGATAGTAGCATCTAAATATCAAGTCAAGACACCAGAATGAAAGATCAGATCTTTGAATAAAGCCACCATTTCAGATTTTTAAAATGTTTTACAGGGAAGATAAAATATGTAAATCTATTAGCTAAACACGTTAGCAATATACACCCACTTTTCTAACTCCATCAGTTTCTTACTACTTCAGGTGTCATCACCAATTCGGCTAAACTAAGATATTGATAGCCACTAACCAGAAAAAACCTCTTCAGATGACAGTCTTATACATATTTATGGTATATAGGATTAGGTTTTGTTAGAAAAAGTGCATATTCAGGTAGAAATCACAGTTTACAATTGCACCGACCATCACAAACGACTAGAATTACATAGAGAGCAACGTGTATGACCAATTTACTCTTAATAAAACATTTCATAAGATAGACAACGCATAGCAATGGAAAGACCCAGATCTTGTGATTCCAGACAATATTTCAGATTTTCTAAGCGTTTTACAGCGAAAACACAATAAATCGATAGTTAGCATACCCACATGTGCAAACGTTACCAGAGCATCTGATTCCAGCCAAAGAGCGCTATAACGTAATCACGCCAAATATATATTATTTTTTCACTAACCTTCTCAGAATTCTTCCGATAACACTCCTGTAACATCATTTTACAACATACATATCAGTTTGTTCGAAATGTGCTATTTTAGACCATACAACCGTAGGTTATACAATGGAATAGTCAAACTCAAGCATCAAAATGAGGGACGTCAGCTTTCAGAGTGATCTAGTTAATCGAAAGCTAATCTATCATATACTGACTAAAAAATACAAGGGTTGACAGAATCGAAAGACAAATTATTCTTAATGCAACCGCTGACTTCAATTTTTAAAATGATCCTTACTTTTCAATACAGTGGGTTCGCCAAGTGAAGCTATACCAAACCAAATGGCGAAATAATGCGTTTAAAATATTCGACAGAACAACGATTCTAATCATTTAAATATTGGCTTACTTTGAGCTGTTCTTCCATCAGATTCTTGGGCAATGTATCCTTTCTATGTTATAAACTTCTTTTGTTCGATAGATGTCCTCTGTCCTTCGAAATGTCCTAACAACGACCGAGACCCCGACAACGTTTCCCAAAGCTAAAAGTGCACTCAAAGAAATTCCTCAGAATCGCACTAAACGGATAAAAATTGCTATAAAACGGTTCAAATTAACTACATTATGATGTTTCTTTACAACTATAACGAGTAAAAACAATGACCAGACAAATATTACGGTTAAACAACGATTTGGAATGAGGCAGTCGATGTCCATCCTGCTTGTGACGCGCCAAGAAAAGAGAGTGTACTTCCACGTTTTCTTGTTTTATAGTGGCTGTGAGTGTGCAAATACTCCATTCAAACGTGATGACGTACAGACACCCAGAGGAAGACGTAGGCAGTGTCGTTTCTTCATGCATTCACTGTCGCCTAAAAACAGACTCCTCAGATCAGCAGGGTAAAAATTTTGAAATCTGACCCCTGTCATGAAAAGTGCTGTAGATATTGTTCTGTAACCACTCAGACAAAATTCAACGCTATAGAAATAGAAAGTGTTTTCTATCCAATAATAACAATAATATGCACTATTGTACGATCAAGAATTTAGCACGAGGCAGTTTAATTTGGAGACCAAATATGCAAATGCGGAACAGCATATAAGATTCAGAAGTTAAGAACTAGTGTATCTATCATTTCCTATACAATTATTTTAGTAATGTTTATGAATAGTTATTTGGTCAGAATATGTGAAGTGTCAGAAAAATATCCGGCGTTGTGGGAAAAAGATGCTACGTTAGCACAATGTATAACCACTGATTTCAGCTCTAAATAAATCTAAATTGTATTCGTAAAGTTCATAGAAACATGTCAAACGATGTTTATATACAACTCTCAGGTTGTTTTTAGCCTAATAATCGATAATATTTAAACCGGACAATAACGTCGTCAATATAAAAGGTAAACAAGAAAGGCACTCTCTCTGTCGCACGCATGAAAAAGCTTTGTGACACTGCAGGGTCCACTCATTCAGACTGCTCTTACTCCCTCATTTTTCAGAATACAGCCTGAAACAATTTCTGAAGACTGTTGACATCTAGTGGAAGGCATAGAACTGCCATTTGATCCCAAGTAAAATGGACACTGAATGGCATTGAACAGAAACTACAAAACAAAAAGTCCCTACTTCCTGGATGGATTTTTCTCAGGTTTTTGCCTGCCAAATCAGTTCGTGTATACTCACAGACACATTTTAACAGTTTTGGAAACTTTTGAGTGTTTTCTATCCAAATCTTATATGCATATCCTATCTTCTGGGCCTGAGTAGCAGGCAGTTTAATTTGGGACGCTTTTCATCCAAAAACTCGCCTCCCTGCGGACCTGCATCCTTTCACTCCCTCCTCTCTACATTCTCCTCTTCTGTTCTGTGCTAAAGCCAATTTCTACACTTCTAAATTCCAAGCCATCTGCCTCTAACCTAGAAGCTTTGCCACCTTCTTCCTCCTCTGATCCTCCTCCTCCTCCCCCCTCCTCCCTCTCTGCTGATGACTTCGTCAACACATTTTTGAAAAGAAGGTCGACGACATCCGATCCTCGTTTGCTAAGTCAAACGACCACGCTGGTTCTGCTCACACTGCCCTACCCTGTGCTTTGACCTTTTCTCCCCTCTCTCTCCAGATGAAATCTCGCGTCTTGTGACGGCCGGCCGCCAACAACCTGCCCGCTTGACCCTATCCCTCCTCTTTCTCCAGACCATTTCCGGAGACCTTCTCCCTTACCTCACCTCGCTCATCAACTCATCCTTGACCGTGGCTACGTCCCTTCCGTCTTCAAGAGGCGAGAGTTGCACCCCTTCTGAAAAAACCTACACTCGATCCTCCGATGTCAACAACTACAGACCAGTATCCTCTTCTTTCTTTTCTCTCCAAAACTCTTGAACGTGCCCGTCCTTGGCCAGCTCTCTGCTATCTCTCTCAGAATGACCTTCTTGATCCAAATCAGTCAGGTTTCAAGACTAGTCATTCAACTGAGATGCTCTTCTCTGTGTCACGGAGGCGCTCCGCACTGCTAAAGCTAACTCTCTCTCCTCTGCTCTCATCCTTCTAGACTATCGGCTGCCTTTGATATCTGTGACCATCAGATCCCCTCTCCACCCTCTCCGAGCTGGGCATCTCCGGCGCGGCCCACCGCTTGGATTGCGTCCTACCTGACAAGTCGCTCCTACCAGGTGGCGTGGCGAGAATCTGTCTCCGCACCACGTGCTCTCACCACTGGTGTCCCCCAGGGCTCTGTTCTAGCCCCTCTCTATTCTCGCTATACACCAAAGTCACTTGGCTCTGTCATATCCTCACATGGTCTTCCTATCATTGTCTATGCAGACGACACACAATTATCTTCTCCTTTCCCCTCTGATAACCAGGTGGTGAATCGCATCTCTGCATGTCTGGCAGACATATAGTGTGGATGACGGATCACCACCTCAAGCTGAACCTCGGCAAGACGGAGCTGCTCTTCCTCCGGGAAGGACTGCCCGTTCCTGTCTCGCCATCACGGTTGACAACTCCATTGTGTCCTCCTCCCAGAGTGCTAGAAAACCTTGGCGTGATCCTGGACACACCCTGTCGTTCTAAACTAACATCAGGCGGTGACCCGTTCCTGTAGGTTCATGCTCTACAACATTCGCAGAGTACGACCCTGCCTCACGCAGGAAGCGGCGCAGGTCCTAATCCAGGCACTTGTCATCTCCCGTCTGGATTACTGCAACTCGCTGTTTGGCTGGGCTCCTGCCTGTGCCATTAAACCCTACAACTCATCCGAAAGCCGAGCCCCTGGTTGTTCAACTTTCCCAAGTTCTCTCACGTCACCCGCGCTCTCCCGTCTCGCTCTCTTCCACTGGCTTCCAGTTGAAGCTCGCATCCGCTACAAGACCATGGTGCTTGCCTACGGAGCTTGGAGGGGAACGGCACCTCCGTACCTTCAGGCTCTGATCAGGCCCCTACACCCAAACAGGGCACTGCGTTCATCCACTCTTTGGCCTGCTCGCCTCCCTACCTCTGAGGAATACAGTTTCCCGGCTCAGCCAGTCAAAACTGTTCGCTGGCTCTGGCACCCCAATGGTGGAACAAACTCCCTCACGACGCCAGGGTCAGCGGAGTCAATCACCACCTTCCGGAGACACCTGAAACCCCACCTCTTTAAGGAATACCGTAGGATAGGATAAAGTAATCCTTCTAACCCCCCCCCCTTAAAAGAGTTAGATGCACTATTGTAAAGTGGTTGTTCCACTGGATATCATAAGGTGAATGCACCAATTTGTAAGTCGCTCTGGATAAGAGCGTCTGCTAAATGACTTAAATGTAAATGTAAATGTTATCAGGAAATAATTTAGGCCTATCCAGTCAGGCTCCTCATACTGAAGAAAAAGACTGTGTTAAGATGATGAGGTAATAAACTGCCTACCTCTTGTCATGGTTAGGTTGTTTTTGATGAAAATACCTTTGATGAAATTCCCTCCCTCCCTGTACCCACGCTTTTGTTTTGATATGGAGCGCCTGACTTCCTCTGTTGCGGTGACCGCTGAGTGACACACCGTCACAAGTGGCCTGTTTCCTCCCATTGTGCTGTGGCTTGCTGGCCTTGTGCATGACATTAAACACTGCAAATAATTTCTCCAAGGTAGCCAAATGCAGAGCTGGAACGCGGCCCTCTTAGAATGTAAATAATGTCATCCTACTCCATTTACTAAGCAACCCGTAGCGTACAGATTTTTTCTCTCCTAAGCACACTGGAGACCTCCTTCAATGGCACAACAATGCAGCATGTTTATTATGGATTCTTGGGTGGAGGATGTCACACAGACACTCCTGCCTTTCTCGGCATGTGTGCCACTGAGAGCCCTGTCTATGACGCCTGTGTGGCATATAGCTAACCTCAGACTGGAGAAAATCAACGGCACACTCTTTCACCCACCGACACTGAAGAGGAATGCAATACCATGGAATTTCCTTTATACATTTTAACTTTTTTTAAATCAAAATCCGTATTTTTTGGCAGAAATGCCTTCTCGAACACCTTCTCGAAAAACTTTCATGTGCTTTAATAAAAAACTTGTATGCCATCTGTAAATACAAATAAAATTGTTAAATTATGACCCTAGTTGGTTTTAAAAACAGCAACCTTCCCGCTAGCCATGATTGGCTAAGATAATGAGTGGGCTGGACATGCCGAGAGATGAGTCTGGATTGGTCTGCCATACAACACAATTCAGTTTATTTGAGCTGGTCAGTATGTGTAGGTAATACTGTCTAACGCAGCTTTTTTTTAAATGTATTACATAATAAACTGCATAAACCTAATGTCAAGTTAAAGTGTACTGTTAGCTAGCTTACGTTAGTTGGCTGGCTCACTTGCTAACTTTATGTGTATGATAATATTCTTTGTATGTCAGATACATTTGCTTGAATAGTTATAGCCTAATGTTAGCTAGCTAACATTAAACCTGGTTGGTTAGCTACCTTCAGATTCAAGCAGGGTAATAACGTCATGAGTTGGGATTATTGTTATAATGTTGAGTTAGCTAGTTACATGTCTTAACCTCTCTTGGGTACGTGAGACGTTAGCGTCCCACCTCTTCAACAGCCAGTGAAACTGCTGGGCGCCAAATTCAAATACAGTAATACTCATTATAAAAATTCAGAAAACAAAACATATTTTACATAGGTTTAAAGATGAACTTCTTGTGAATCCAACCACGTGTCAGATTTTAAAAATGCTTTACGCCGAAAGCATACCTTATGATTATTTGAGAACATAGCCCACTAGACAAATCATTACAAACACTTTGATGATCTTCATATGGTTGCACTCAGCAGACATTAATTTACTCAATAAATGTTCCTTTTGTTCGATAAAGTTTCTTTATATCCAAAAACCTCTGTTTTGTTTGCGCGTTGTCTTCAGTAATCCACAGGCTCAAACGCAGTCAAAACAGAAAGACAAAAAAATCAAAATTGTATCCGTAAAGTTCATAGAAACATGTCAAACGATGTTTATATTCAATCCTCAGGTTGTTTTTAGCCTAAATAATCGATAATATTTCAACCGGACAATAACATCGTCAATTTAACCTCTCTAGGATAGGTGGGACGGTAGCGTCCCACTTAGCCTAAATCCAGAAAAAATGTAGCGCGCCAAATTCAAATATATTACTATAAAAATCAATCTTTCATGAAAGACACCAAATTAAAGCTACACATGTTGTGAATCCAGCCAACATGTCTGATTTCAAAAAGGATTTACAGGGAAAGCACACCAAACAATTATGTTAGCTCAGTACATAGCCATAGAAAAAGACAGCCATTTTTACAGCTAAAGAGAGCAGTAACAAAAAGCAGAAATAGAGATAAAATGTATCACTAACCTTTGATAATCTTCATCAGATGACACTCATAGGACTTCATGTTACACAATACATGTATTTTTTGTTCGGTAATCTGAGTTTAGGCAAGATGCTACTGTACCACTTGGCAAAAAGCCTGAGAAAATGCAGAGCACCAAATTAATATGAATTACTATGAAAATTACTATAAGATCAAACTTTCATTAAATCACACATGAAAGATACCAAATTAAAGCTACACTGGTTGTGAATCCAGCCAACATGTCAGAATTCAAATAGGCTTTTCGGCGAAAGCATACGATGCTATTATCTGAGTATAGCACAATAGTAAACAAAGAGATAGAAGCATATTTCAAGCCTGCAGGCCCGACACAAAATGCATAAAAATAAAAATATAATTCATCCCTTACCTTTGACGAGCTTCTGTTGTTGACACTCCAATATGTCCCATAAACAACACAAATGGTGATGCGTGATGCTGCCACCGTGCTTCACCGTAGGGATGGTGTCAGCTTTCCTCCAGACATGACGCTTGGCATTCAGGCCAAGGTGTTCAATCTCGGTTTCATCAGACCAGAGAATATTGTTTCCCATGGTCTGAGAGTCTTAGGTCCCATTTGGCAAACTCCAAGTGGGATGTCATGTGCCTTTTACAACCTGACCTTCTGGAGGGTTCTCCCATCTCCACAGAGGAACTCTAGAGTGACCCTTCTCCCCCAATTTCTCAGTTTGGCCGGGAGGCCAGCTCGAGGGAGAGTCTTGGTGGTTCCAAACTTCTTCCATTTAAGAATAATGGTGGCTACTGTGTTCTTGTGGACCTTCAATGCTGCAGAAATGTTTAGGTAATCTTTGTCATGCAACTTTGTACTTCCACAAAGTTGGAAGAACAGAATCGTCTAGAATGTCATTGTATGCTGTAGCGCTAAGATTTCCCTTCACTGGAACTAAGGGGTCTAGCCCAAACCATGAAAAACCGCCCCTGACCATTATTCCTCCTCTACCAAACTTTAAATTTGACATTATTCATTCGGGCAGGTAGCATTCTCCTGGCATCCACCAAACCCAGATTTGTCCTTTGGACTGCCAGATGGTATGGCATGACTCATCACTCCAAAGAATGTGTTTCCACCGAGTTCTCTGCAATCCAATTGTGGCAAGCTTTACACCATTTTAGCCGACGCTTGCATTGGCGAATGGTGATCTCGGGCTTGTGTGCAGCTGCTCAGCCATGGAAACCATTTTCATGAAGCTCCCGAAAAACATTTATTGTGTTGACGTTGCCTCCAGAGGCAGTTTGGAACTCGGGAATGATTGTTGCAACCAAGGACAGAAGATTTGTATACGCTTTACATGCTTCAGCAATAGGCAGTCACATTCTGTAAGCTTGTGTGCCCTAGCACTTCGCGGATGAACAGTTGTTGCTTAATGGGGCAGATCTAGCAGGGCAGAAATTTGAAAAACTTTTGGAAAGGTGGCATTCTATTTATGCTCAATTGTATATACCTTTCAGCAACGGGTGTGGCTGAAATAGCCGAATCCACTAATTTCAAGGGGTGTCCACATACGATATATATACAAAAGTATGTTGGTTGGTAATACGGATTCGGACACGTCCTTCCTTGCACTTTGAAAGCGATGACGTCGAGGTGAGTGAAATAAGTAAACAGCAGATATTTGTTTGTTGATGTTTGATGCTGTGAATGTACAAGTGGCCCACAGGAAAGGCTCACCAAAACATCTTTCCGGAAGAGATTGCTTCCGACCAAGATAAACGACGAAGGAACGGCATTCAAAACGGAAATAAATTAATTATTTATTTTTTCCAAACAGGTGGCGGTTCGTGTGCTAACTATATGATTAATGTAGAATGTATCCACGACAAATGTCCCTTTTTCTCTATTTTCCCCACCCCTTCTACATCTCTGTGTACTAAGCCGTCATATCTTGACAGTCCACTAGGGACCTTTGTCTCATGTAAGTGTGTATGTATTCTGTGTTATTATTTAGTTGGCTAGTAAATAAATAATTAAGCCAATTTGTGTATTACTGAATAATGCTCAAGGTTGGGGTTCTTGCAGATCCAAGAGGTTGCTACTGTTCAGGAAGATAATTGATATGAGGTAATTAATGAATAAGTGACTGTTATTGATATATAATTTATATATATTCTAGAGTTTAATTCCGGAGATGGTAACTCGTTAACTTCTCTGCGCTACGGATCCCTTTAGCGGGATAATTTTCCTAAACAACCGCTGAATTGCAGGGCGCAAAATATTACTAACAATATTTATAATCATGCAATCACAAGTGAAATATACCAAAACACAGCTTAGCTTGTTGTTAATCCACCTATCGTGTTAGATTTTGAAAATATGCTATGCAGCGAAAGCAATCCAAGCTTTTGTGAGTGTATCAATCAATGCTACAACAGCTAGCCCCAAATTAGCATGGTCACGCAAGTCAGAAAAGCAATAAAATGAATCGCTTACCTTTGATAATCTTCGGATGTTTGCACTCACGAGACTCCCAATTACACAACAAATGTTCTATTTGTACGATAAATATTACTTTTATAACAAAAAAACACCATTTGGTTGCGCGTTATGTTCAGAAAACCAAAGCCTCGTTCCGTTCGACGAAAATTCCAAAAAGTATCCGTAATGTTCGTAGAAACATGTCAAATGTTTTTTATAATCAATCCTCAGGTTGTTTTTAACCTTTCATTCATACCCATCCCGGATCCGGGAGCATCCTCATCAAAAAAGCTGACTAGCATAGCCTAGCCTAACGCGACAGGGATATCATATAATATAATTTCATGAAATCACAAGTCCAATAGAGCAAATGAAAGATAAACATCTTGTGAATCCAGCCATCATTTCCGATTTATAAAATGTTTTATAACATGTATTTCTATTAGCTAACCACAATAGCCAAACACACAATGGCATGTTTTCACCGTGATTCCACCGCATAGGTAGCTTTCACAAAATCCAGAAATAGAGATAAAATTAATCACTAACCTTGAACAACTTCATCAGATGACAGTCTTATAACATCATGTTATACAATACATTTATGTTTTGTTCGAAAAAGTGCATATTTATAGCTACAAATCCTGTTTTTACATTGCAGCAACCATCACAAATAGCACCAAAGCAGCCAGAATAATTACAGAGAGCAACGTGAAATATATAAATACTCATCATAAAACATTCATGAAAATGACATGGTGTACAGCAAATGAAAGATAAACATCTTGTAATTCCAGCCAATATTTCCGATTTTTGTGTTTTACAGCGAAAACAAAATATATTTCTATTAGCTCACTACAGTAGCCAAACACACAACGCAATTTACTCCCCGCCAAAATAGCTTGCACAAAACCGACAAAATAGAGATAAAATTAATCACTAACCTTGAACAACTTCATCAGATGACAGTCTTATAACATCATGTTATACAATACATTTATACAATACATTTATGTTTTGTTCGAAAATGTGCATATTTAGAGCTGCAAATCGTGGTTATACATTGTGAATACGTAGCAACATTTTCCCAATACTGTTGTGAAAATTCCTCAACTTGCAATGTTTTCGATGCTTAAGTACTTTGAAGTGTTACATTTCTAACTGAAAACAGCAGTACAGTATTTCTTCATTAACATCTTTATGCTTTTGTTAATAAAATAATGAGAAAAATAACATTCAAATGTGGATGTTTATTTAACTTCTCTAGGACAGGGGGCAGCATTTTCACGTTTGGATGAAAAGCATACCCAAATTCAACTGCCAGCTACTCATCCCCAGAAGATAAGATATGAATATTGTTAGTAGATTTGGATAGAAAACGCTCTGAAGTTTCTAAAACTGTTTGAGTCATGTCTGTGAGTATAACATAACTTATTTAGCAGGCGAAAACCCGAGGACAAACCATTCAGAATTTATTTTTTTTGAAGTCACTCTCTTTTCAATGAGGTTTCATTGGGAAACCAGATTTCTAATCGACCTGCTTGCAGTTCCTACCGCTTCCACTGGATGTCAGCAGTCTTGAGAAATTGGTTGAGGTTATTCCTTTTTGTAATGAAGAAGTACGGCCATCTTGAATGAGAGTCACATTGCAACACCCAATGCCAGACAATATCTTCACATAGACCATACTTGACATTCCATGGCCTGAATATGAGACAACTGTGGGCAAGTTCTTGTAGTAATGAACCAGGTCTATGGAGGCCATAATAATAGTATTATGTATTGAGGCCTATCTCTAGCCCCCTGACAGTGTGTGTGGGAAGTTATGTTAATTGAATCCGACAGTGAGATACTCAAGTCTTCCCACCATGAGAACAGTGACCTCGTACTACGACAGTCTGTCTCGATCATTCTCGCAGTAAGATGAGATGAGTGTTATAAATTAGTTTAGATGTATTTCTACAGTGTCTACTGAGTAGTCACACACTATAAGTTAAGGTCAGACAAGGGCGAGCCAAGAGAAAGCCCCGGATATCAGACTATGTATTACAGACCGCTCTCTCTACTCAGTTGTGATACTAAAACAGAGAACAAACTTAGCTATTATAGTCTTCCTGACCTTTTTTGTTACTGTACAATAAAGTAGCAATTTTTAAGGCAGCAATCTCTCTCGGTTACTCTGGGAGAATGTCATAGAATGTATCCCCTGGAGATTCATAGTCACCATGTAGCCTGGGCCTTAGTGCCCCTCTCTCTGTCTCTCCCCTTCAGTAGCTGGACTGGTTCACGGATTTGTTTACTTGAGGTCAAATAAACACGCTAAACATTTTGAACATTAGCTTTGACCATTCATAATCGATTCTGTGTACTTTGAACCTTGAATACACCTCCAAATGGTTTTTGGGTGTCACTAAAGATGTAATTCACAGTAAAGCCAAATGATATGTTAATGAGGTCGAATCCTTTGTTTACGCCATAGCAAATCCACAGATAGGATTGCTTTTAAATAGGTCTCCGTAGGATGCCTCGTTTCCACACAGTCAGTCTCCCAGCATGACAGAGCTTCAAACAACATTGAGTACAGATCAGCACCTGACAGTGAACAACAAATGTGAAAAACTATTGGAGGTTTCTGGCAGTGCAAAAGTCTTTGGCTATGAATAAATGTGCATTTATTTAAGTTTGAGTGTTTGTTCATGTGTGTCTCTGCGTGTGTGTGCATATGCATGCATGTCTTACATTAAGAGTGTTTATACAAATATAATTTTGCCAGTCCCAAAAGTATGACCTCTTATTGTGTGAAGATGCCAGGATGGGGACTGGGAAGCTATGGCCCATATTTTTAAATAACCATGTGCTTTGTCTTGTACATCATATGCCTCGCGCTATAGAGCATGCTCAGATCCTCCCTCACTCTGCCATACTAGAATACTTGGTCCTCCTCCTCGCATCCACACTGCTGCAGGTCACATGTGTACAGTATGTCTTGTGGGACTTTAAAAAAAATAAACACTGACAAATAGGCTCACCCATTTTTTTCAGTTCTACAGAGCATGAATAATCCTGGGAAACTGTGTGGGAAGGATGAGTGTGTGAGAGAAGGATAGGGGTAGAGTATGCCACAAATAACATATTTCATCAAGTCAAATACAATCCATCATATTGGTGAAATGCATACTGTAATAATGATTGCTCATATTTGCAGTGGTTAATATTGTCACGCCCTGACCTTAGAGATCCTTTTTATGTCTCTATTTAGGTTTGGTCAGGGCGTGAGTTGGGGTGGGTATTCTATGTTCTATGCTCTCTATTTCTTTGTGTTTGGCCGGGTGTGGTTCTCAATCAGAGGCAGCTGTCTATCGTTGTCTCTGATTGAGAACCATACTTAGGTAGCCTGTTCCCAGCTGTGTTTGTGGGTAGTTGTTTTCTGTTTAGTGTTGCTGCACCTTTCAGGACTGTTTCGTTTCATTCACTTTCTTTGTTGTTTTTGATTACTTCAGTGTTCATTTTTATTAAAAAAAGGAAAATATACGCTCACGCACCTTGGTCCTCTCCTTTCAACAGCCGTGACAAATACGACTGAAAGTAAAGCATTATTTTGGCACTTAGTTTTAATAAATGTTTGGATGTTAGTTTTGGGTTACATGATAAGCACAAATGCATTACAGGTTGTGGTGTTGAGAATTCAGGTAAGTCTAAAGTACAAATGTAAGGGAGGGAAGTTCTTTCTAGTGTTCTCAACAGGTTCTTGAAGACTAAAGAATACTATACCAGGCAGGTTTTGAATTTAAGCTTCTTAAGACTGCTTTGCGATTAAAAATACTTGCATACAATGTATTTTATTTCACCTTTATTTAACCAGGTAGGCAAGTTGAACAAGTTCTCATTTACAACTGCGACCTGGCCAAGATGAAGCAAAGCAGTTCGACACATATAACAACACAGAGTTACATGCAGTCAAACATACAGTCATTAATACATTAGAAAAACAAGTCTATATACAATGTGAACAAATGAGGTGAGATAAGGGAGGCAATAAATATAGGGCAATAAATAGGCCATGGTGGCGAAGTAAATACAGTATAGCAATTAAAACACTGGAATGGTAGATTTTAAGTAGATGAATGTGCAGTAGATGAATGTGCAAAGTAGAAATACTGGGGTGCAAAGCAGCAAGATAAATAAAATAAATACAGTAGGTGATGAGGTAGTTGTTTGGGCTATTTATAGATGGGCTATGTGCAGTGATTTGTGAGCTGCTCTGACAGCTGGTGCTTAAAGCTAGCGAGGGAAATACGTGTCTCCAGTTTCAGAGATTTCTGTAGTTAGTTCCAGTCATTGGCAGCAGAGAACTGGAAGAAGAGGCGGCCAAAGAGGAATTGGCTTTGGGGGTGACCAGTGAGATATACCTGCTGGAGCACGTGCTATGGTTGGGTGCTGATATGGTGACCAGCGAGCTGAGATAAGGCGGGACTTTACCTAGCAGGGTCTTGTATATGACCTGGAGCCAGTGGGTTTGTTGACGAGTATGAAGCGAGGGCCAGCCAACAAGAGCGTACAGGTCTCAGTGGTGGGTGGTATATGGGGCTTTGGTGGGACAATGGATGGCACTGTGATAGACTGCATCCAATATGTTGAGTAGGGTGTTGGAGGCTATTTTGTGAATGACATCGCCGAAGTCGAGGATCGGTTGGATGGTCAGTTTTACGAGGGTATGTTTGGCAGCATGAGTGAAGGATGCTTTGTTGCGAAATAAGAAGCCAATTCTAGATTTTACTTTGGATTGGAGATATTTGATGAGAGTCTAGAAAGAGAGTTTACAGTCTAACCAGACACCTAGGTATTTGTAGTTGTCCACATATTCTAAGTCAGAACCATCCAGAGTAGTGATGCTGGACGAGCGGGCAGGTGCAGGCAGCGATCGATTGAAGAGCATGCATTTAGTTTTACTTGTATTTAAGAACAGTTGGAGGCCACGGAAGGAGAGTTGTATGGCATTGAAGCTCGTCTGGAGAGTAGTTGACACAGTGTCCAAAGAAGGGCCAGAAGTATACAGAATGGTGTCATCTGCATAGAGGTGGATCAGAGACTCACATTTACATTTACATTTAAGTCATTTAGCAGACGCTCTTATCCAGAGCGACTTACAAATTGGTGCATTCACCTTATGATATCCAGTGGAACAACCACTTTACAATAGTGCATCTAACTCTTTTAAGGGGGGGGGTTAGAAGGATTACTTTATCCTATCCTAGGTATTCCTTAAAGAGGTGGGGTTTCAGGTGTCTCCGGAAGGTGGTGATTGACTCCGCTGACCAGCAGCAAGAGCGACATCATTGATGTATACAGAGAAGAAAGTCGGTCCAAGAATTGAACCCTGTGGCACCCCCATAGAGACTGCCAGAGGCCCGGACAACAGGCCCTCCGATTTGACACACTGAAATCTATCGGAGAAGTAGTTGGTGAACCAGGTGAGGCAATCATTTGAGATACCAAGGCTGTTGAGTCTGCCGATAAGGATGTGGTGATTGACAGAGTCGAAAGCCTTGGCCAGGTCAATGAATACGGCTGCACAGTATTGTTTCTTATCGATGGCGGTTAACCTCTCTGCGCTACGGATCCCTTTAGCAGGATCATTTTCCTAAACAACCGCTGAATTGCAGGGCGCCAAATATTACAAAAAATATTTAATCATGCAATCACAAGTGAAATATACCAAAACACAGCTTAGCATGTTGTTATCCATCTATCGTGTCAGATTTTGAAAATATGCCTTGCAGCGAAAGCAATCCAAGATTTTGTGAGTGTATCAATCAATGCTACAACAGCTAGCCCCAAATTAGCATGGTCACGAAAGTCAGAAAAGCAATAAAATTAATCGCTTACCTTTGATAATCTTCGGATGTTTGCACTCACGAGACTCACAGTGACACAATAAATGTTCTTTTTTTTCCAATAAATATTACTTTTATAACAAAAAAACGCCATTTGGGTTGCGCGTTATGTTCAGAAAACCAAAGCCTCGTTTCGTTCGACGAAAATTACAAAAAGTATCCGTAATGTTTGAAGAAACATGTCAAATGTTTTTTATAATCAATCCTCAGGTTGTTTTTAAAGTTGCTTAATCATGACACAATACAGATAATAATCATTGTTAGGAGCAAAATGTACACATCATATGCTGTTAACAGTACTTTTGATATGCAAATCAAAACACTTACATTTAAGTTTGATAAGAACGATTACAATACGGGTCTCAATGGGCATTAATGATAATTCTGTGACAAACAATGCAATTTAAATGTATCAATATAGATTTTTGTTTTTGGTGCTGCGCAACTAACTGCAACATTGTTTTTTCAACAATATATATTTATTGTTTAAAAGAAAATAACAATAGATGTGCCATATTTTGATGCTAAATTGATTACATATTGTATATTTTCACAATAAAATGTAACAGATAAGTTATAGGGCTATTTGCTCAACTATATCTTAGTTGCTTATCTATAGTTTTGTACAAATTAGTATACAAAAATGAGCCTGGATTTAAATATTTACAAAATAATTGTTCATTATAATATGTTGTCATGTATTTTATATTTATTCATTGTTTATTCTCAATCACATGTATTATTTATTTGCAAGACGGGCGACATGCAAAATCTGACTGTCATTCACGGCAATTTTTCAATTATTTATATAGTCACCAATGAGCTGTCATATGCACACATATGCCAGAAATACCTTCACATAAAAGGTTATCTTGTAAAAAGAGCTCTCACCACTTACGTTTATTTTCTCCATACTTTTTATCATGATATTTCATAAAACACCATCATATCATATTACACAGAGTGGCATACTAAAAGCCTAGAGCGTGACTGCAGCTTTTCATGTGTGAACAACTGGCGAAAATGTTAATACTGGCCTTTCCTAGCTGGGATACATATTTATGAATTTCATTTACACATTCAATATTTTCTAGCAAGGTAACATATGTATGCATTTCATTTCCACATTCAATTTATGTTTCCGACATAGTTTAAGTGCTCAACAGCAGTACAAGTATAAATGACCAAATTCTGAACCAAAAAATATTCTAACTAAAGTTTTTGCATGACAAAAGGCTTTAGTTGAACAGGACAGAGTAAAAATCTTCCTACTGTGTGTAACTATTAAGTATGCATCAGCACATTACAATCCATTACATGGTGCCAAATATAACTGCTTTATCTTTCCAAAAAGGAGGGGTATTTATATATAATAACTTATTATAAAATAAAGGGAGACACTCATATTTTCAAAGAACAAACATAACCACAAATGTTAACAAAAATACAGTATAACACGTAGCCTGTAACTGTTTTTTTGAACAGGATTGTCAGGTCCGAATTTTTCTGAAATATTTCAGCTAAGTACCAGCTCATTTCAAATAAGTACAATTTCCTCTAACTGAATGTGTTTTTTATTTTTATTGAAAGCTCACTACTGTGGTGTTGCTGTGGCGTTCTGCATTAGCTTCGAACAACCCACGTGATATGCAACTTTTCAGGTAGTTAGAAAATCCAAAGCTCGATTTTTCAAACAGTAATTTGCTTCCAGCAACACAAACTCAAAAAAGTTCTGGGACACTGTAAAGTCCATGGAGAATAAGAGCACCTCTTCCCAGCTGCCCACTGCACTGAGGATAGGAAACTATCACCACCGATAAATCCACTATAATTGAGAACTTCAATAAGCATTTTTCTACGGCTGGTCATGCTTTCCACCTGGCTACCCCTACCCCGGTCAACAGCACTGCACCCCCCACAGCAACTCGCCCAAGCCTTCCCCATTTCTCCTTCTCCCAAATCCAGTCAGCTGTTGTTCTGAAAGAGCTGCAAAATCTGGACCCCTACAAATCAGCCGTTCTAGACAATCTTCTTTCTAAAATTTTCTGCCGAAATGATTGCAACCCCTATTACTAGCCTGTTCAACCTCTCTTTCGTGTCGTCTGAGACTCCCAAAGATTGGAAAGCAGCCGCGGTCATCCCCCTCTTCAAAGGGGGGGACACTCTTGACCCTAACTGCTACAGACCTATATCTATCCTACCCTGCCTTTCTAACGTCTTCGAAAGACCAGGAAACAAACCGACCATTTCGAAACACCCCCGGACCTTCTCAGCTATGCAATCTGGTTTCAGAGCTGGTCATGGGTGCACCTCAGCCACGCTCAAGGTCCTAAACTATATCTTAATTTCTTGACGCTAGGGGTAAGATATATATATATATATATGTATATATATATATATATTTTTTATAACGTTCCCAAGGTAAACTGACTATTTCTCAGGTCCAGATCGTAGAATATGCATATAATTTACAGATTAGGATAGAAAACACTCCAAAGTTTCCAAAACTGTCAAAATATTGCCTGTGAGTATAAGAAATCTAACCCGGAAGTGATTTCATTTCCCGTCTTTCTTCCATTTAAAGGGGTATCAACCAGATTCCTTTTCCAATGGCTTCCTCAGGCTGTGAACAGGCCTTAGACATAGCTAGGCTTTTATTTTGAAAATGAGCGAGATTTTTCAAAACTAGTCAGGTGTCCTTTGATTAGTTCCTGCGCGCGAGAGGGGTAGCTCTCCATTTTCTTTCTCTCTTTTATTGAACAGGTTATGGTCCGGTTTAAATATATTCGATTATGTATGTTAACCGATTACGATTATTGAAACAATAACTTTGATACATTTAGGAATAAATAAATAAATAAAACATATCTGACTATAATCAGTCATTTTCCCAGATGTTATATGCTAAATTCACATACTACATACCATAAAACCAACAACTCTGCATGATACTTAGAAAAAAACGAATTGCTAGTGTTGTTCAAGAGGAGGTTTTACTTGAGATGAGGTAATGTTTTTGTGCTATACCGTACCAGGGTGAGACGGGTTCCAGTTTGGAGTAGGAGGGGGCCAGACACTGGTCTTTACAATGAGAACTGTTGACACAGCAGTAACTGTCTGCTATGTTTTATAGATATCTTTCATACAAATATTAACCTTTGTGAACTGTTCCTAAGATCTGTGGTTCGTCATGTAACTTCTTGTCAATAGGGGGGTGCTGTTTTCACTTTGGAAAGTATCGTGCCCAATTTAAACGGCCTCGTACTCTATTCTAGATCATACAATATGCATATTATTATTACTATTGGATAGAAAACACTCTCAAGTTTCTAAAACTTTTGAATTACATCTGTGAGTAAAACAGAACTCATTTGGCAGCAAACTTACAAACAGGAAGTGAAAATTCTGAAAATGGGTGTCTGTGTAAGGCCTTGCCTATTCAATTGCCTTATATTTATCGATATGCATGCACTTCATACACCTTCCACTAGATGTCAACAGGCAGTGGAAGGTGGAATGGGGTGTCTAACTTGATCTGAGGTCGAACAAGAGCATTTGGAGTGACAGGTCAGCCATTTTGTCAGTTTTCCAAGGCGCGCGAAGGACCTCGACATTGTCTTCTGAAAAGCGTTCGGAATACACGGCGAATATCTCCGGCTCTGATTTTATTTGATACATATTAGAAAAACATCATAAAGTAGTTTTTTTCAACCGAGTTTGATCAGTTTATTCAACGTTTATTGGGACTTTTGGAGTTTTCCGTTCTTTGCGCCAAGAGAGGATGGGAATGTGAGCAACCTTGGCTAGCATTGTGGCGCGAATTCGACAGAAGAAATGGACATTCTAAAACCAAACAACGATTTATTCTGGACCAAGGACTCCTTGTACAACATTCTGATAGAAGTTCAGCAAAAGTAAGAAAACATTTATGATGTTATTTCGTATTTCTGTGTAAAATATTGACTCCTATTCTCCGCCGTGTTGGTGAGTGCTGTCTCACAATAACGCAAGCTGTATGTTATGGTAAAGTTATTTAAAAAAATCTAACACAGCGGTTGCATTAAGAACCAGTGTATCTTTCATTTGCCATACAACAAGTATTTTTATGTAAAGTTTATGATGAGTTCTTTGGTTAGATTAGGTGTGTCCAAAATATCTCCGGACATTCTGGGAAAATGTTGCTACGTATTCACAATGTATAACCACGATTTGCAGCTCTAAATATGCACATTTTCGAACAAAACAGAAGTGTATTGTATAACATGATGTTATAAGACTGTCATCTGATGAAGTTGTCCAAAGGTTAGTGATTAATTTTAAAGCTTTTGCTGGTTTTTGCGAAAGCTACCTTTGCGGTGAATAAATGCGTTTGTGTGTTTGGCTATTGTGGTAAGCTAATATAATTCTATATTGTGTTTTCGCTGTAAAACACTTAAAAAATCGGAAATATTGGCTGGATTCACAAGATGTTTATCTTTCATTTGCTCTACACCATGTATTTTTCATAAATGTTTTATGATGAGTATTTAGGTATTTCACGTTGCTCTCTGTAATTATTCTGGCTGCTTTGGTGCTATTTTTGATGGTAGCTGCAATGTAAAACTATGATTTATACCTCAAATATGCACATTTTTGAACAAAACATAAATGTATTGTATAACATCTTATAAGACTGTCATCTGATGAAGTTGTTTCTTGGTTAGTGACTAATTATATCTCTATTCTGTCGGTTTTGTGAAAGCTACCTATGCGGCGGAAACATGGTGAAAATATACGGTTGTGTGTTTGGCTATTGTGGTTAGCTAATAGAAATACATAGTGTTTTCGCTGTAAAACATTTTAAAAAATCAGAAATGATGGCTGGATTCACAAGATGTTTATCTTTCATTTGCTGTATTGGACTTGTGATTTCATGAAAATTATATTATATGATATCCCTGTCCCGTTAGGCTAGGCTATGCTAGTCAGCTTTTTTGATGAGGGTAAGTTGAGAGGGGTGTATCTTGACTATAAAATATATTTGTATTCTTCTGTAGGGACTCTCAGAATTCATTATAGACACTGAACTGATTTTAGAGTCAAAGGGCTATTGTAAAGCTCATATTATTAAAGATTAAGTTTAAGTATAACTCTGACTGGTGTGTGGTTTGTAACTCTCCTCATTTTTTTAACAGAGGAAAATTCCACAACAGTCCGCGTTGTCTGGACTGGGGGCTTGAGAAACCTAAGCGGCTTATTTAACGTTAATGATTCCTCCCTCAGTCTCAGTCTGTTACTTTACACATTGAACTAAGCTGTGACCGAATGGCCGTCTGATGGTCCTGTTTCCAGTGGTGTCTGAGAAAGACGGACCTTCTCCAACCAGAAGGTCCTCCATTTTGTTTGAACGGATTAAAAATCCTAAATAACAGGGTAAAAGTTCAGTGGATTATCTCCTCCTCGTAGTGTTTTTGTGATATGAAAAAATGTATGTTGTTCTTGTTTAGACAACACAGAGTACTTACAGGGAGCTGTGTATTTTTGTTCAACATACTGTATGTCTGGACTCATATT
Organism: Salvelinus sp. IW2-2015; assembly: GCF_002910315.2. Taxonomy (NCBI): domain Eukaryota; kingdom Metazoa; phylum Chordata; class Actinopteri; order Salmoniformes; family Salmonidae; genus Salvelinus; species Salvelinus sp. IW2-2015. The sequence goes on along the minus strand of NW_019942993.1, from coordinate 174,860 downwards.
GTAAGTTGTGGGTACCATCCTAGGCTCACAGGGAATAATACATATTAATATTATCATTATTTATTGTTTTACCAGTCACATACTCTGGGTAACTTTTCAGCTCATCCACTTACTCAGTTTTATGTCCAGGGCAGCCTCACCCCTCAGTGTCACACTAACCTCTGCAAATCACTGCCAGGTGTGTGTTAGCCGTGCATACACATTGGTCACTGGACCAAGGCAGCGGTCAACCTGATCAATGTTCCCTGTCTGGTGTAGTGACCTTTGGGTCCAGCAGCATTTGAGCTTCTCCTCATGCTATGCTGACCATCTCGACTCTGGAAAGGGCATCCACTGACATCATCAGCAGTGGACGAACTACCGCAGACTTGTCTTATTCTCCTTTTTCACTGTTTAGACACGGTGAATGTAGCAACAGCAGGCAAGCATTACCTGTGGAGAGCCGATGTAACAACAGGGCCTTGTAAAATGTTTTCACACTACTGAGCTGAACCAAACCAAACCAAGCTGTATAGAGATGGCCTTGGTTACAGATCCACCATAGTTGCCATAACCGTGCTAAAAAGGACATTGTGAAAAAATAATATAAACTTGGTTCCGGTTGGCACAATAGTGTGAAAAGGTTATAATACTGAACACAGTTAACAGTAAAATAACTGATGTGGTGTTTTTTTATCCTACTTTGCCTTTACTCCGCCCTCGGCTAACTCTGCTAGCTTTAAAACGCAGGCCTTTACACTTCCTATTAGCCACGTTCAGACAAACAGTCTAATCAGGTCCGCAAATCACACTTGGAACACATTCACAAGACCTCAGATATATCGACTTACACGTGCTACCTGATAAGCTGCGTCCGTGGCCAAAGTCCTTTTCCCCAATTGTGTTATTAGCAATGCAGTAGGACAAAAAATCTTAATGAACCACTCATAGTCAAAACATCATGAGTGCATCTTTAATCTATATTACCACAGACGGAGATGCTTAACTACGACACTCTTAAGGGTGGGACTTGGGACACCCTCGAGTTTGAGTAACATTCTGCCCATTATGAGACACAAAAGAGTTGGCAATAAGAAATGGGACATGTAGTAGGTTAGAGTGGGGGGATGTAACTACAGTTATGGTTGTATTACACTAGAGGCCAGTGTGTCACCTGTTTTCAGAGGCAAGGTGAGCGTCTGTTTGGAGCAGCTGTTGGAAAATGAGCCATAATGACAGAGAGAGAGAGAGAGAGAGAGAGATTACCCTTTGATGAACCTGACGATTGAAAAAACAATTGGCTCTCACCCCATTCCATAGACTTACAGAGTAATTATGACAACTTCAGGAGAACGTACTCCAACCTATCAGAGCTCTTGCAGCATGAACTAACATGTTGTCCACGCAATCAAAGGATCAGCAAATGAATCTAGTACTGAAAGCACTAGCTAGCACTGCAGTGCATAAAATGTGGTGAGTAGTTGACTCAAAGAGAAAGACCATATTTAACTTCTTCAAAAATGAAGGAGAAGCAAGAGCGAGAGACAGCTATATTTAGTCTTTTTCACTTTCACTTTCACTTACTTAACTAGTGAATGCAGTTAGCTAAATTAGCGTACTCAAACACCCGGCTCAAACAGAGAGGGATGCTATGTTAGCTAGTTGGCTATGGCTACGCACCACTGCAACTCTTCCAAGTCAAGGTAAGCTTTTAGTTTTATTAATTTATATCCACCGTGGCCCGCTGGTGTAACTGCTAAACTAATTGCTGACTGTACACTGTACTGCATGATTGTAGTGGGTTTACTAACACGTTAGTTCTAGTAGCTATGTTGACTATGAAGTTAGCTAATATGCAACTCACAACCTGGATTCGGTGTTATGTAGCAAAATTAGAAATTGTGTTTTTAACATTAGATAAAAGTAGAGACTGAGAGCTACAAAATGTTATATCATGCACTGCATTTGAGGAACAATGGGAAAGTAATTCTGCTTTGGAAGTTCATCAACTTGTAAACTCACTTTTGTGAAAATGGCCTTTGAATGTTTTGCTATCTAGTGAAGAGCTCTTCTTTGTCTACACCCATTCAGCATTGTACACACCCTCTTAAGCTTATAGCCCCACCCATCTCAGCCCTAAATGTTATTTATATCTGAGTTCCGTCTCAGATTATTGCATGATGTGCTTTTTCCGTAAAGTTTTTTGAAATCTAACACAGCGGTTGCATTAGGAACAAGTGTATCTTTAATTCTATGTAAAACATGTATCTTTTATCAAAGTTTATGATGAGTATTTCTGTTATTTGATGTGGCTCTCTGCAATTTCTCCGGATATTTTGGAGGCATTTCTGAACATGGCGCCAATGTAAACTAAGATTTTTGGATATAAATATGCACATTATCGAACAAAAAATAAATGTATTGTGTAACATAATGTGCTATGAGTGTCATCTGATGAAGATCATCAAAGGTTAGTGATTAATTTTATCTCTATTTCTGCTTTTTGTAACTGCTTTCTTTTGCTGGGAAAATGGCTGTGTGTTTTTTGGACATGGCGGTGATCTAACGTAATCATATGTTGTGTTTTCGCTGTAAAGCATTTTTTCAATCGGACACGATGGATAGATTAAAAAGATGTTTATCTTTCATTTGCTGTATTGGACTTGTTAATGTGTGAAAGTTACATGTTTCCCCAAAATATTTTTGAATTTCCCGCGCTGCCTTTTCAGCAGAATGTTGTGTGGGGGTTCCGCTAGTGGAACGTGTGTCCTAGAAAGGTTAACAATTTTATTCGTATTTACAGATGGCATACAAGTTTGATATTAATGCACATGAAAGTTCACATGTTCGAGAAGGCATTTCCACCAAAAAAACTCATTTAGATAAAAAATACGGCTCTCCTGTGAAGTTGTGCCTGACGACATATGCCTAGTTTCCTGAATTGAGTCATATGGTGAAAATGATCTAGGCTGCGTTTAGCGGTTAATATATGAAGGTTTGCATGGCCACAGACAGCTGTTGTGTTGTGCACTGAAGTCCACAAGCGAAGGGAAAAGGTGAGTGGAGGAGAGCGTGTAGGAGCGAGAAAGAATTATACAACGATCAAAGGGATCATGCTGTTTGTTTGTGGCTGCTATAAATTGAACTGTGTTGTCATGTGATCTGGGGTGCATTCATTACTCTGATTCTATTGAAAATCGTTTCTTAAAATGGAAGCAAATGGAACAAAAGGAGATAAACATCAATAAACATGAATTTGTCCAATAGAAACTCTCGTTTGCAACTTTTGGACTAATGATTACACCCGAGATCAGCTAGATGCAAGGCGTTATTGAATGTGTCAATGTCTGTCACCTTGATAACTCAAATTTCTCTCGACCTATATTGTAAACTAACTTTTTGCAACCTCATTATGGGTATAGGGAAATTTTGAGTAACATGTAGTAGCTTAAACCTATCGATGCTACATTGAGCTGGGTGAATGGAATATATATGACTGAATGGAAATAAGGCCATGCTCATAAAAACAATTATTGTCCTCATCTTAATTTAAATGGCACCGACTGCCACTTATATTCACACACCCAAAAAGACAGCCAAAAGTTTGTTCAATTTCCAATGTGTTTTCACTATGCTTTTTACCATCTAAAACTAAGCACAACCAAATTCCAATAAAAAAAACATTGTCTGATTTTTGTTGTAGTTGTCACCCAAATGTCTATCACTGCACTTTCAAAGATTTAAAAGCATAATAGTAGAACCAAATTACCTGGAATGCATGTGATATTACATTAAAAGTACATGGTGATCAATGTACATGGTGATCAGTGATCAGTGATCAATGCCGGTCGGGATTCTGAACAGATTATTTCAGGAATTGTGAAGATCTCCACAGACCTGCGATGACCTATGCATGCTATCTTGAACATGTTTTATATGATTACAAAAGAAGAAATGTATAGTTAAAGCAACCTTGAACTGTGGCGATTGATATGTTGCGCATTTTAAGGTTGAATGTTATATTAATTTGAAAAATAGCCCTAACTTTAGGCTATTTATTGTATTTCAAAAGTTATATTGAATTGTGTTTGGTTGTCAACACAAACAAATATCAACATTTGAAAGAGATGTATCTTCCGCTTGGATAGTTCAATCTGTGCCACTATGGAATAGGAATACATCAAATCAAGAATGTCGATCATGTAAATGTAGATTTGCGCCGGGGAGGATGACTGACGTTTCCATGCTCCTAACCAACTGTTATTTTGTTAGTTTTTTGCGTTGTTTGTTTAAATTTTTTTTTACTTAATGTTTTTTTTTTGTACATAATGTTGCTGCTACCGTCTCTTATGACCGAAAATAACTTCTGGACATCAGAAAGGCAATTACTCACCACAAAATGAAAAAAATAAAACCCTTTAACTACTCTGGGATATGTGGGACGGTAGCGTTCCACTTGGCCAAAAGCCAGAAAAAATGTAGCACGCCAAATTCAAATATATTACTATAAAAATCAATCTTTCATGAAATCACACATGAAAGACACCAAATTAAAGCTACACATGTTGTGAATCCAGCCAACATGTCTGATTTCAAAAAGGATTTACGGGGAAAGCATAAGATGCTATTATCTGATGATAGCACAACAGTAAACAAATAGAGTGTAGCATATTTCAACCCTGCAGGCGCAACACAAAACACAGAAATAAAATATAAACATGCCTTACCTTTGACGAGCTTCTTTTGTTGGCACTCCAATATGTCCCATAAACATCACAAATGGTCCTTTTGTTCGATTAATTCCGTCCAATAATATCCAAAATTGTCCATTTATTTGGCGCATTTGATCCAGAAAAAAACAGCTTCCAATCGCGCAACATCACTACAAAATATCTCAAAAGTTAACGGTAAACTTTGACAAAACATTTCAAACTACTTTTGTAATACAACTTTAGGTATTTTTAAACGTTAATAATCGATCAAATTGAAGACGGGTCTATCTGTTTTCAATACAGGAGGACAACAAACTTACGCTACTTTTCTAGTCTTGCGCAACTCTCAAACAGTAGACATAACGTTACTCTGATTCAAGATGGCCGTACTTCTTCATTGCACAAAGGAATAACCTCAACCAATTTCCAAAGACTGGTGACATCCAGTGGAAGCGGTAGGAACTGTAAACAAGTCAATTAGAAATCTTGTATCCCAATGAAACCTCATTGAACAGACAGTGACCTCAAAAACAAAAATCTGAATGGTTAGTCCTCGGGGTTTTGCCTGCTCCATAAGTTCTGTTATACTCACAGACATGATTCAAACAGTTTTAGAAACTTCAGACTGTTTTCCATCCAAATCTACTAATAATATGCATATCCTAAGATCTGGTCCTGAGTAGCAGGCAGTTTACTCTGGGCTTGCTTTTCATTCGGATGTGAAAATACTGCCCCCTACCCCAAAGAAGTTAAATGTTGATATTTGGTTGCGTTGTCAACCAAGCACAATTCAATATTGCTTTTGTAATACAGTAAATAGTCTAAAGTTAGGGCAATCGCACAAACTAACATAACGTTCAACCTTAAAATGAGGAACACGTCCATGATCACTCTAACTATATATTTCTTCTTATGTAATCATATAAAGGGTGTATGTTCAAGATAGCATACATAGGTCACCATAGGATTTTCACATTTGTAAAGATTTTCACAAATGTTGTAATAATCTGTGCAGAACCTCGAACGGCATTAATCTCAAATGCAATCCAGGTAATTTGGTTGTGCTATTAGACTAACCACAACACATTAATCTGTTGTATAAATCATAAAAATATCTGACATTGTAATTGGGTGACAACTAAACCAAATATCAGACATTATTGTTCCATTGGAATTTGGTCGTGCTTTTAGATGGTTGAAAGCATAGTGATAATACATTGGAAATTCAACTAACCTTTGACTTTGTTTTTGACTGGGTGAAAAAAGTTGTAATCTCATTGATCAACGTCTCAACCAAATATACAGTGCCTTGCAAAAGTATTCATCCCCCTTGGCGTTTTTCCTATTTTGTTGCATTACAACCTGTAATTTAAATGAATTTTAATTTGGATTTCATGGAATGGACATACACAAAATAGTCCAAATTGGTGAAGTGAAATGAAAAAAATGACATAAAATGTTTACATAAAATTGGTGCATGTATTCACCCTCTTTGCTATGAAGTCCCTGAATAAGATATGGTGCAACCAATTACCTTCAGAAGTCACATAATTAGTTAAATAAAGTCCACTTGTGTGCAATCTAAGTGTCACATGATCTCAGTATATATACACACCTGTTCTGAAAGGCCCCAGAGTCTGCAACACCACTAAGCAATGGGCACCACCAAGCAAGCATCATCATGAAGACCAAGGAGCTCTCCAAACAGGTCAGGTACAAAGTTGTGGAGAAGTACAGATCAGGGTTGGGTTATAAAAAATATCAGAAAATTTGAAAATCAAACGGAGCACCATTAAATCCATTATAAAATAATGGAAAGAATATGGCACCACAACAAACCTGCCAAAGAGAGGGCCGCCCACCAAAACTCACAGACCAGGCAAGGAGGGCATTAATCGGAGGCAACAAAGATAACACTGAAGGAGCTGCACAGCAGAGATTAGAATGTCTGTCCATAGGACCACTTTAAGCCATACACTCCACAGAGCTGGGCTTTATGGAAGAGTGGCCAGAAAAAAGCCATTGCTTAAAGAAAAAATGTAGCAAACACATTTAGTGTTCACCAAAAAGCGTGTGGGAAACTCCCCAAACATATGGAAGAAGGTGCTCTGGTTGAGCTTTTTGGCCACCAAGGAAATCAAATGACAAATTACTTACAGGCTCTATCCAATAGTGCAAAAAACTATTAGGTGAACAATAGGTAGGTCAAGAAATAAAACAACAGTAAAGAGACAGGCTATATACAGTAGTGAGGCTATAAAAGTAGCGAGGCTACATACAGACACCGGTTAGTCAGGCTGAATGAGGTAGTATGTACATGTAGAAATGGTTAAAGTGACTATGCATATATGATGAACAGAGAGTAGCAGTAGCGTAAAAGAGGGGTTGGCAGGTGGTGGGTGGGACACAATGCAGATAGCCCGGTTAGCCACTGTGTGGAAGCACTGGTTAATCGGCCCAATTGAGGTAGTATGTACATGAATGTATAGTTAAAGTGACTATGCGTATATGATAAACAGAGAGTAGCAGCGGCGTAAAAAGAGGGGTTTGGGGGGCAGCACACAATGCGCATAGTCCGGATAGCCATTTGAATACCTGTTCAGGAGTCTTATGGCTTGGGGGTAAAAACTGTAGAGAAGCCTTTTTGTCCTAGACTTGGCATTCCGGTACCGTTTGCCATGCGATAGTAGAGAGGACAGTCTATGACTGGGGTGGCTGGGGTCTTTGACAATTTTTAGGGCCTTCCTCTGACACCGCCTGGTATAGCGGTCCTGGATGGCAGGCAGCTTAGCCCCAGTGATGTACTGGGCCGTACGCACTACCCTCTGTAGTGCCTTGCAGTCAGAGGCCGAGCAGTTGCCGTACCAGGTAGTGATGCAAACAGTCAGGATGCTCTCGATGTTGCAGCTGTAGAATCTTTTGAGGATCTCAGGACCCATGCCAACTCTTTTTAGTTTCCTGAGGGGGAATAGGTTTTGTCGTGCCCTCTTCACGAATGTCTTGGTGTGTTTGAACCATTCAAATTTGTTTTTGATGTGGACACCAAGGAACTTGAAGCTCTCAACCTGTTCCACTACAGCCCCGTCGATGAGAATGGGGGCGTGCTCGATCCTCCTTTTCCTGTAGTACACAATAATCTCCTCAGTAATGGTTACGTTGAGGGATAGGTTGTTACTCTGGAACCACCCTGCCAGGTCTCTGACTTCCTCCCTATAGGCTGTCTCGTCATTGTCGGTGATCAGGCCTACCACTGTTGTGTCGTCTGCAAACTTAATGATGGTGTTGGAGTCGTGCCTAGTCATGCAGTCGGGGGTGAACAGGGAGTACAGGAGGGGACTGAGCATGCACCCCTGGGGAGCTCCAGTGTTGAGGATCAGCGTGGCAGATGTGTTGCTACCTACCCTCACCACCTGGGGGCGGCCCATCAGGAAGTCCTTAGCATAGTGATGAGCTTTGAGGATACTATGGTGTTGAACGCTGAGCTGTAGTTAATGAATAGCATTCTCACGTAAGTGTTCTTTTTGTCCAGGTGGGAAAGGGCAGTGTGGAGTGCAATAGAGATTGCATCATCTGTGGATCTGTTTGGGCGGTTTGCAAATTGGAGTGGGTCTAGGGTTTCTGGGATAATGCTGTTGATGTGAGACATTACCAACCTTTCAAAGCACTTCATGGCTACAGACGTGAGTGCTACAGGTCTGTAGTCATTTTGGCAGGTTGCCTTTGTGTTCTTGGGCACAGGGACTATGGTGGTCTGCTTGAAACATGTTGGTATTACAGACTCTAATCAGGACATGTCAAGTGGAATGAAGACACTGGCCAAGTTTGGTCGCAGCGCATGTGGCTGAACGCGAGCGGAGATGTGATGCTGGGTATGCGTCCTGGCCCTAGGCAGCCGTGTGTGTATGTGACCTGTTTAAAGGGTTTTACTCACGTCGGCTACGAGAGAGCGTGTGATCACACAGTCACCTGGAACAGTGATGTCTCTCATGCATGCTCAGTTTTGCTTGCCTCGAAGCGCATAGAAGTGATATAGCTCGTCTGGTAGGTTCGTGTCACTAGGCAGCTCGCGGCTGTGCTTCCCTTTGTAGTATGTAATAGTTTGCAAGCCCTGCCCCATAAGACGAGCATCGGGAGCCGGTGTAGTATGATTCAATCTTAGTCCGTCTGATGTTTCGTCGCAGGGATAGCAGGATTTCTTGTAAGCTTCCGGGTTAGAGTCCCGCACTTGACAGCGGCAGCTCTACCTTTAGCTCAGTGTGAATGTTGCCTTTCAACTTGTTATGGCTGCAGGGGGCGTATTGAAAAACTGGAAAATATGTGCAAATTTTCAAAGGCGGCTCTTAATCATTTTTGCTCTTACCAATATGCATTTATTATTACTATTGGATAGAAAACAGTCTCTAGTTTCTAAAACCAGTTTTAATTATTTCCTCTAAGTGGAACGAGAACTATTTTTAATCAGCCCATTTCCTATCCGGAAGTTGAGATTTTCCAAAGATCGATGTCGCTCTATCAAGCCTGTCTATAAAGGGCATGTCACTAGGACTGTAGAAACACGTATACGCTTTCCTCTGGGTGTCATGCGGAAGTGATGGAAGGAACAACTTGATTTATCTCGTTCTGGGGTTGAACACACACTCTTGGTGAGTGTTGCGCGTTTTTATTTTTCTTTCTGGGCGCGAAGTAGGACTGAACTCGGCTCTGGAAGAACCATCTGTAAAGGGTGAATATGATCTCGTGGCTTCGAGATTGTTTAGGTACATTGATGACGATAGTGCAATATCTGAGTTGTTAAAGTAGATTTTTTATTTGTATTTTGTAAAGATGTAAAGGTGGTTCTTTGGATTATGGAATTCTGACATTAGACGTGATGCGACGAGCAATATTTTTTCTAGACGATGGGAGAGGTTAGCGTCGACTGGCAGGTGTATCAGTGGCTTTAATGGGTTCAATGAGGGAAATTGGTTGTTCTGGACGGTAAATAAAGGACCTCTTCTGAGACAAGGACCCTTGGAGGAACTATTCTGATGGAAGATCAAACAGAGTAAGGACCAATTTGGGATGCTTTTTCATATATCTGTCAGACTGTGCTATGCTACCGTTTGCCTTGAGGTCAATGCTGTTGTGATGTTAGCTATTGTAGTAAGCTAATAATGACGATATATTGTGTTTTCGCTGTAAAACACTTGAAAAATGGAAATATTGGCTCTATTCACAAGATCTTTTCTTCCATTAGCTATCCACCATATATCTCTGAAATGTTTTAATGATGTGTATTGTAGTATGACGTTGGTGTCTGTATTTCGGTGCTACTCCCGGTGCGATTTCTGACTGTAGCGTATGATGTGTGAGTAATGTAAAACTGATTTATAGCTAAAAAAAGTGCACATTTTTTTAACAAACATAGATTTATTGTGTAACATGTCTATAGGACTGTCATCTGAGGTAGTTTTTTGAGGTTATTTTTGGTTCTATGGTTCGGTTAGGGTTGGCTTGTGCATGCTATTTGCATCCTACTTGTGCTGTGAAATGTCTGTCCTCCTTTTTTTTATTTGGTGTGAGCTAACATAAATATATGTGGTGTTTTCTTGTAAAAATTTAAAATCGGCATGTTGGCTGGATTTGACAAGATTGTTTATCTATCAAATGCTGTATTTGGATTGTTAATGTGTGAAAGTTAAATATTAAACAAAAAATAGATTTTGAATTTCGCGCCCTGCACTTGAGCTGGATGTTGTCATAGGTGTACCGGCGTCGGCTGAGTCGGGCTGCAGCATAACAGGTTAATCCATGGCTTCTGGTTGGGATATGTATGTACAGTCACTGTGGGGACGATGTCCTCGATGCACTTACTGATAAAGCAGTGACTGATGTGGTGTACTCCTCAATGCCATCAGGAAAATCCCGGATCATATTCCAGTCTGTGATAGCAAACAGTCTGTGTTTTAGCATCTGCTTCATCTGATCACTTTTTTATAGACGAGTCACTGATGCTGTCTGATTTAATTTTAGCTTGTAGCAGGAATCATCGGGGGAGGATAGAGTTGTGGTTGCATTTACCAAAATGGAGGGCGAGGGAGAGCTTTGTACGCATCTCTGTGTGTGGAGTACAGGTGATGTAGAATTGTTTTCCCTCTGGTTGCACATTTAACATGTTGATGGAAATCTGGTAGAACTGATTTAAGTTTCCCTGCATTAAAGTCTCCGGCCACTAGGAGCACCGCCTCTGGGTGTGTTGTTTCCTGTTTGCTTATTTCCTTTTACAGCTGACTGAGTGCGGTCTTAGTGCCAGCATCTGTCTGTGGTGGTAAATAAGCAGCCACGAAAAGTATAGTTGAAAACTCTTTAGGCAAGTAGTGTGGCCTGCAATTTATCACAATATACTCTACTTCAGGCAAGCAAAATCTAGAGACTTCCTTAGATTTCATGCACCAGCTGTTGTTTACAAATATCCACAGACTGCCCCCCCTCGTCTTACCGGAGTGTGCTTTTCTATCTTGCCGGTGCAGCTTGTATCCCGCTAGCTGAACATCCATGTCGTCATTCAGCCACGATTCAGTGAAACATAGGAAATTACAGTTTTTGATGTCCCGTTGGTAGTATATTTGTGATCGTACCTCGCCTAGTTTATTGTCCAATGATTGCACGTTGGCGAGTAGTATTGACGGTAATGGCAGCTTTCCCTCACGCCTTTTTCGGGTCCTGACCAGGCATCCGGCTCTTTGTCCTCTGTACCTGCGTCGCTTCCTCTTGCAAATAACGTGGATGTCGGCCCTGCCGGGTGTTTGGAGGATGTCTTGTGCGTCTTGTTTGTTGAAGAAAAAATCTTTGTCTAATCCGAGGTGAGTGATCGCTGTCCTGATATCCAGAAGCTCTTTTTTGCCTTAATAACATAACAACAATTACATTAATTTTCATATTCCATCTATCATTGTTACCACCATTCTGGCTGATGAAATGTAATGTCCCAAAGTCCATTTATTGTATGTTACAGTTCTGAGTTAGATTCTCCATAGGCCCACCATACATTCAGATCCTCCACAGTGAGAGGACAAAGGATTTGTCTGCTGCCTTAAGATTTACAATGGGCGTGATGTGTCATAACCCCCATCAATCCCTCTATACCACTCCACCTCTGCGGGTGTGAGAGATGTCTCTGTAGGACTGGGATCCACAGTAACCTGACCTGAAAAGGCCAGTCATGACACCTACAATTTTGACACTAGAATAAATGTTCCTGACTCATATCGATACCACATAGGCCGTTTTCAAAGGGATTAGTTGTTTTTTAGGGGCAGTCAGTCTTTAAGGCCATGCACAACACCCTAATAGGGATGTCTCCCTCCCCCTTAATCACAGCCCAATCAACTTTTGCCAGTTGAATGTAAATACAAATATAAATCTTTTTTGTATTACAATGTTATTGAGAAATTATATAAAAATATTTAAATTAAGCAAAATCTCAATAAATAAACACATATTTGCATATTCTGCTAATCTATTTTTCTGGACCCTGGATGAACTCAGTCTACATTTTTTTGATTAATTTTGTTGAGACACTCCAGGACCTGACTTTGTTTTTTTAGGAAAATGTTTTCTCGAATAATGTCCCTACTATTTCATTCACTCTTCTGACTGTCCATCAACTCCTGGCTGAACCCTACATCACAGCCACTAAGAACTATATGCCTGGAATCCTTACATCGTAACGCAGCGGGAGAGAGTGGTTTCATCGCTCTAGCACATTCAGAGATTGATTTATAGCCAGTAATCAAAAATAATTCATAGATTTTAAACAAAAAACACTTTCTGCTTGTCATAGTCTGACAAGATTAAATACGAGATGAAATGGGAGTTCCAAATGAGTTCAGGAAGCTCTGGGAGACTTTCACAGCAATAGGAGAGATCTTTAGAAAATCTGCATATACAATATACAAATGTATTTTACAGTTAGTTATAAGGAAGGTGAAATCATATAGTTAGTCGTTTTATAAATAGAATATACTATATTTAGAAGCCATATTTCAAGCCTTATTCATACAGTTTGGTTGAATAGGAAATGTACTCTATGTATTAAATATTTTCATATTTCTATCATATTTGTACTGTGTACTTGAGCTGGTGCCCTCAAAAGTGATTACACATCAGAAAGGTGAGATTTTAACCTTTCTTGGAGTATGCAGCATTACTAGTTATTGTTTATGACCCTCATAATAAATAGTTACTTTCAAGATTTATACAGTGGGGCAAAAAAGTATTTAGTCAGCCACCAATTGTGCAAGTTCTCCCACTTAAAAAGATGAGAGAGGCCTGTAATTTTCATCATAGGTACACTTCAACTATGACAGACAAAATGAGATTTTTTTTTTCAGAAAATCATTGTAGGATTTTTTATGAATTTATTTGCAAATTATGGTGGAAAATAAGTATTTGGTCACCTACAAACAAGCAAGATTTCTGGCTCTCACAGACCTGTAACTTCTTCTTTAAGAGGCTCCTCTGTCCTCCACTCGTTACTTGTATTAATGGCACCTGTTTGAACTTGTTATCAAGTATAAAAGAACCTGTTCCACAACCTCAAACAGTCACACTACAAAACTCCACTATGGCCAAGACCAAAGAGCTGTCAAAGGACACCAGAAACAAATTGTAGACCTGCACCAGGCTGGGAAGACTGAATCTGCAATAGTTAAGCAGCTTGGTTTGAAGAAATCAACTGTGGGAGCATTTATTAGGAAATGGAAGACATACAAGACCGCTGATAATCTCCCTCGATCTGGGGCTCCACGCAAGATCTCACCCGTGGGGGTCAAAATGATCCGCAAGAACGGTGAGCAAAAATCCCAGAACCACACGGGGGACTAGTGAATGACCTGACAGAGAGCTGGGACCAAAGTAACAAAGCCTACCATCAGTAACACACTACGCCGCCAGGGACTCACATCCTGCAGTGCCAGACGTGTCCCCCTGCTTAAGCCAGTACATGTCCAGGCCCGTCTGAAGTTTGCTAGAGAGCATTTGGATGATCCAGAAGAAGATTGGGAGAATGTCATATGGTCAGATGAAACCAAAATATAACTTTTTGGTAAAGACTCAACTCATCGTGTTTGGAGGACAAGAATGCTGAGTTTGCATCCAAAGAACACCATACCTACTGTGAAGCATGGGGGTGGAAACAGCATGCTTTGGGGCTGTTTTTCTGCAAAGGGACCAGGACGACTGATCCGTGTAAAGGAAAGAATGAATGGGGCAGGTATCGTGAGATTTTGAGTGAAAACCTCCTCCATCAGCAAGGCATTGAAGATGAAATGTGGCTGGGTCTTTCAGCATGAACATGATCCAAACACACACCGCCCGGGCAACGAAGGAGTGGCTTCGTAAGAAGCATTTCAAGGTCCTGGAGTGGCCTAGCCAGTCTCCAGATCTCAACCCCATAAGAATCTTTGGAGGGAGTTAAGTCCGTGTTGCCCAGCAACAGCCCCAAAACATCACTGCTCTAGAGGAGATCTGCATGGAGAAATGGGCCAAATACCAGCAACAGTGTGTGAAAACCCTTGTGAAGACTTACAGAAAACGTTTGACCTCTGTCATTGCCAACAAAGGGTATATAACAAAGTATTGAGATAAACTTTTGTTATTGACCAATTACTTATTTTCCACCATAATTTGCAAATAAATTCATAAAAAATCCTACAATGTGATTTTCTTTTCTCATTTTGTCTGTCATAGTTGAAGTGTACCTATGATGAAAATTACAGGCCTCTCTCATCTTTTTAAGTGGGAGAACTTGCATAATTGGTGGCTGACTAAATACTTTTTTGCCCCACTGTATATAGTACATTTTCAATTACATTTAGTTACATTTTTTGTGGACCATAAAACCTCAGAACCTCAAGTAGATGCAAAAATGTCGTGCCAGGCCTTAAAGGGATACTTAGGATTTTTGGCAATCATGCCCCTTTGTCTAATTTCCCCAGAGTGAGATGAACTTGTGGATAGCATTTTTATGTCTCCATGTCCAGTATGAAAGAAGTTAGAGGTAGTTTCGTGAACCAATGCTAACTAGCATTAGTGCAATGACTGGAAGTCTATGGGTATCTGCTAGAATTCTAAAGGTTACACGTTTGAATCATATTGTAGACTTCTTTAGCATTTTAGCAACTTTGCGACCACTTACATCAAATCACATTTGATTTGTCACATGCTTCATAAACAGACTAACAGTGAAATGCTTAGACGTCCTTTTCCAACAGTGCAGAATTAAAGATATAGAAATAGTGACACAAGAAATAAATACACAGTAAATGACAAATACCATTAAGTTAAAAAACACATGGTTATATACAGAGAGTACCACTACCGAGTCGATGTGCAATGGTGCGAGTTACTGTAATTGAGGTAGCTATGTACGTATAGGCAGGGGTAAAGTGACTAGGCAACAAGATAGATAAGACAGTAGCAGTAGCGTATGTGGTGAGTGTGGACGTGTTTTACTATTCTTGTGGGGACCAGAAGTCCTATTTCTCAGGGTTTTTTAAGGTTAGAATTAGTGTTAGGGTTAGAATTAGGTTTAGGAGCTAGGGTTAGTTAAGGGTTAGGATTAAGAGGGTTTCTGTTTATGCTGATATCAAACCTTGGGTTGCACGGGCCTATTGCAACTTTCCACCCTGTTTCTATATTGTACATCCGACCGGTCTGGAGGTTAGGGTTAAGTTTAGGGTTAAGGTACGGGTTAGGGGTTAAGGAAAAGAGGATTTTGAATGGGACTGAATTGTATGTCCCCAAAAGGTTAGCTGCGCAAGCCTGTGTGTGTGGTGTCAGTATACATTTGTGCTTATGTTATGTGTGTGTGTGAGCGAATGTTGTGTGTGTTGTGTGTATTGGGATGTCGGTGTAAGTGTGTGGGTAGAGTCCAGTGTGTATGCAATGAGTACTTTTAACTACTTAGCAACTACTTAGCATGTTAGCTAACCCTTCCCCTAACCTTAACCTTAACCCCAGCTAATGTTAGCCACAACAAATTGAAATTTGTAAATAAATCACACGAATAGGAGGATGTAACATATCATATGAAATGGAGGGAATGAAATGTATATTTAAATAAATTAAGAAAAATAAGTGTTAAGTAAAAAATATAAATAAAAGTAACATAATTAAACAGCAGCAGTAAAAAAACAATAGTGAGGCTACAGTATATACAGGGGGTACCGGTACAGAGTCAATGAGTCAACCGGTTAGCCGAGGTAATTGAGGTAATATGTACATGTAGATAGAGTTAAAGTGACTATGCATAGATGATAAACAGAGAGTAGCAGCAGTGTAAAAGAGGGGTCTACGTATCCCTTTGACTAGCTGTTCACATTGATACATTTATAAACAGGATGTTTTGTGGCATTAGAAAAAATGCTATTAAAAAGAAGGAAAACTCCAGCACACTGATAATCTTAATGCTTCCAATAATTTAATTGATCTTATCACCAACGTTTCGGTATCACTCTACCTTCATCAGGTTACTCCATGCACCTGGTAGCACGTGCACATTTACATTTTCAATTTAGAAACAATATCATACATGTGTATATATATATAAAAAAGCAATATCATATTTTAAAGTGTTATTGCATATTTTCTGTATAGATGCAGAGGCAATGAATTAATTTCGTATTCAAAATGTATTTATAATGTTATGGAATTATTAGCCATAGACTGTACACACTTGTTATGCTATTCAAACATGGTGCAAAACAGGTCACTTGGCCTGTCTGTAAATACCCTTTAGCCAATGACAAAAGAATCCATTAGCAGGAAACAGTGCAGAACATCAACCGTATTAAAACTTGCACCAGCATTTGACCAACGCCAGGTTTCCTCCATTAATATACTAATTAAACAAACGGGGGAAAAGTCTAAGTCAATTGTCTGGCTTGTGCAATTTGAGTGAGATAGTCTAAGCCTATTAATTGCAAATCATTTAAATTGGAATACTGACAGTGAAACGCTGTTGCAACGGACATCCGCTTTGCTTTCCCTCATTTTCTTAAGCTAATTACATTAAATCGAGGTCCATTGCCAAAGGCCATGTATTATTTATTGGTTAGCATTTTTCAAAGGCCTGTCAATATTGTTACCCAGTGACCTTCACATGCGCTATGTGGAGCCAAGGAGTCAGAGAGTGTCGGAGTTAGCCTTTGAAGAACAAATTAGATCTGACACATCAAAGGACAGGTTCTTGTCTTTGATTGCAAGAGTTCTTTAATGCTGTGAATGAATAAATGTATCAGCGCCAAGGATGCTGGCTTGACAGGCACTCTGGTCACTGGTCCCAATGGAATGAGTCGGAATCGGAAAATACCAAATCAAAGGGAATTCCCATTCTATTTACATTGTGCTTCCAATCACAGCTAATTACCATCTGTAACTCAATTATGGGAGTGATTAATGAGTTCGCAGAGCAAAGTTTAATGATTCTGTTTGGAATGCAACCACAATCCCCCATTCACAATGTCCAACTCCCATAGCGTTACCGGGAAATAAACCAGAGACTTTACTAGTTATGGTCACAAACGTTCATATACAAATAGTTTCCATATTGACGCTCCACTTCATGGTTTATACGTGCATATATTTGTATGACTGTGAACATTCCTATCCAGACCCACTGGCCCAAAGCCCCACCTCAGTACTTATTGGAATGAATTGGCAAAATGCCTTGTCAAGAAACAGGGGAGTCTGGTACTTTAATGCAATTTTACCAGAGGTTTTATATTAAACAAATGTAGGATAAAAAAGACCAAGAGGCCAAATCCTGTCTGGTCTCCAACCGATCTCACCACTCTCAATAAAACAAAGTTACATTTGAAACAGAGCAGATATCGAAAGAAGAACACAAATGTGGTGAGAAGCAAAGGGAGTCTGGAGGAAAAGAGAGGAGAAGAAAGGCGGAAATGTCTAGTGTGACATCTGGCAAGGGAGAGCAATTCACACTGCTGTCATCTCTCAGGAAACTAACTGACTACATTTTATGCAGGCATAAATAAGATGAAGAATGTTTACAGCATACCAAAGCCTCTATTCCAGGGGTGGGCAATTCCAGTCCTTGAGAGCCTGTTTGGTGTCACAGTTTTGCCCCAGCTCCAGCTAACACACCAATAATCACCTAATCACGATCTTCAGTTTAGAAGGCAATTTGATTAATCTGTTGTGTTTGCTAGGGATGGAGAAAAAGTGTTACACCAATCAGGCCCTTGAGGACTAGTTGCCCACCCCTGCTCTATTCCACCCACATTCCAAAAAAAAAAGTATATGGACACCCCTTCAAATGAGTGGATTAGGCTATTTCAGCCACACCTGTTGCTGACAGGTGTATACAATCGAGCACACTGCCATGTAAATCTCCGTAGACAAACATTGTCATTAAAATCGCCCGTACTGAAGAGCTCAGTGGCTTTGAACATTGTACCGTCATAGGATGCCACCTTTTCAACAAGTCAGTTTGTCAAGTTTCTGCCCTCCGAGAGCTGCCCCGGTCAACTGTAAGTGCTGTTATTGTGAAGTGGTAGCGTCTAGGAGCAACAACGGCTCAGCTACGAAGTGGTAAGTCACACAAGCTCACAGAACCGTACCGCCGAGTGCTGGAGCACGTAAAAATAGTTTCTCCTCGGTTGCAACACGCTAACGAGTTCCAAACTGCCTCTGGAAGCAACGTCAGTGCAAGAACTGTACGTCGGGAGCTTCATGAAAGGGGTTTCCATGGCCGAGCAGCCGCACACAAGCCTATAATAACCATGCGCTATGGTGGCTGTAGTGGTGTAAAGCTTGCCGCCATTGGACTCTGGAGCAGTGTAAAAGCATTTTCTAGAGTGATGAATCACGCTTCACCATCTGACAGTCCGACGGACGAATCTGGGTTTTGCGGATGCCAGGAGAACCCTACCTGCCCAAATGCATAGCGCCATCTTTAAAGTTTGGGGGAGCAGGAGTAATGGTCTAGGTCTGTTTTTCATGATTCGGGCTAGGCCCCTTATGTCCAGTGAAAGGAAATCTTAAAGCTACAGCATACAATGAGATTCTACACAATTATGTGCTTCCGACTTCGCTTTCGAGTTTGGGAAAGGCCCTTTACTTTTTCAGCATGACAATGCCCCCATGCACTAAGCGAGGTCCATACAGAAATGGTTTGTTGAGATCGGTGTGGAAGAACTTGACTGGCTTGCACAGAGCCCTGACCTCAACCCCGTCAAACACCTTTGGGATGAATTGGAACGTCGACTGCAAGCCAGGCCTAATCGCCCAACATCAGTGCCTGACCTTACTAATGCTCGTGGCTGAATGGAAGCAAGTCCCCGCAGCAATTTTCCAACATCTAGGTGAAAGCCTTCCCAGAAGAGTGAAGGCTGTTATAGCAACAAAGCAGAGAACATCTCTATATTAGTACCCATGATTTTGGAATGAGATGTTCCACGAGCATGGCCATGTAGTGTGCCTTCAACAAATGTCACCAGTTTTGTTTACAACTGGGCTTTGGAAGGTCGCTGGGGGGAGGACCACTCTACTGCAACTGTAATGCACCACATTTTCCACAGAACGAATCTGTCTGTACACCACAGTACATTCCAGAACCATTAATTATCTCTGTCAACTCCATCCACCTAAGGCGAAGTGCAGCTGGGACTACAACCACTGTTGGTATATTGACATATTCCAAAAAAGCTTAGACTGACAGCCATCTTGTGAGTGATGCTGAGACGAATAGAAAGAAAAAACTAAACAGGTATTTTGACAGGGTTAAGTTGTAACATTTTTGCAGCTTAAAATTGAAAGGCTTTTGAATGATTAATTCCTTGTTGACACTATTTAACCCCATGGCTAATCCTGAATTTATTAGAAATGCTTTAACTAGCATTTAACTAGCATTAAGTACCAGGAAAGTCCCTCAGTAAAGATTTCCTCACTCTGATTTTGGACACGAAATCATGTGCCATTAATCTCTGTTACCACCTGCATCTTTCGAACTGTCGTCTGACACCTTTAAAAACGTTACTCAAAACGTAAAGCTTTTGATGCTAAAATTAACATAGGCAGTTATTCCTCTAACCCCTTATTTTCCAGTGTAGCACTCACTACATTCTAACTATATTATGGCGTTTTCACACATTGTTCTGAGCTGTAGCTCGAATCAGAATTATTATTTGTGACATTGTATTTTTTTATTTGGTCCGAATGGTTTCACATTGCCAAATGTAGCACAAACTAAAATGCCTAAACAAAACCAAGTGTTCAAATCATTGTTTTATTGGAGAAAAATGCTCACGTTAAATCCATCATGTATTAAACTATCAAGAAGCATAACATAACTCAAATGTATTTATAAAGCCCTTCTTACATCAGCTGATATCTCAAAGTGCTGTACAGAAACCCAGCCTAAAACCCCAAACAGCAAGCAATGCAGGTGTAGAAGCACGGTGGCTAGGAAAAACTCCCTAGAAAGGCCAGAACCTAGGAAGAAACCTAGAGAGAAGTGGGGGTGGCCAGTCCTCTTCTGGCTGTGCCGGGTGGAGATTATAACAGAACATGGCCAAGATGTTCAAATTTTCATAGATGACCAACAGGGTCAAATAATAATAATAACAGTGGATGTCGAGGGTGCAACAGGTCAGCACCTCAGGAGTACATGTCAGTTCGCTTTTCATAGCCGATCATTCAGAATATCTCTACCGCTCCTGCTGTCTCTAGAGAGTTGAACATAGCAGGTCTGGGACAGGTCGCACGTCCGGTGAACAGGTCAGGGTTCCATAGCCGCAGGCAGAACAGTTGAAACTGGAGCAGCAGCAGGGCCAGGTGGACTGGGACAGCAAGGAGTCATCAGGCCAGGTAGTCCTGAGGCATGGTCCTAGGGCTCAGATCCTCCGAGAGCGAGAGAGAGAGAGAGAAAGAAAGAAATAAAAAAAGAAAGAGAGAATTAGAGAGAGCATACTTAAATTCACACAGGACACCGGATAAGACAGGAGAAATACTCCAGATATAACAGACTGAACCTAGCCCCCCGACACATACTACTGCAACATAAATACTGGGTGCTGAGACAGGAGGCGTCGGGAGACACTGAGGCCCAATCCGACGATACCCCCAGACAGAGCCAAACAGGAAGGATATAACCCCACCCACTTTGCCAAAGCACAGCCCCCACACCACTAGAGGGATATCTTCAACCACCAACGTACCATCCTGAGACAAGGCCAAGCTGCGCAACAGCTTGAGAGGAGAGGAATTGAGAGTAATGGAAGATTCGATAAGGCCGATATAGGCCGATAGTTTTTTATATTTTCTGGGTCAAGGTGTGGCTTTTTCAAGAGAGGCTTTATTACTGACACTTTTAGTGAGTTTGCAACACATTTGGTGGATAGAGAGCCGTTTATTATGTTCAACATAGGAGGGCCAAGCACAGGAAGCAGATCATTCAGTAGTTTAGTTGGAATAGGGTCCAGTATGCAGCTTGAAGGTTTAGAGGCCATGATTATTTTCATCATTGTGTCAAGAGATATAGTACTAAAACACTTGAGTGTCTCCCTTGATCCTAGGTCCTGGCAGAGTTGTGCAGACACAGGACACCTAAACTTTGGAGGAATACGCAGATTTAAAGAGGAGTCCGTAATTGATCATGATCTTTTCCTCACAGAAATTCATGAATGTATTACTGCTGAAGTGGGGAATGCTGCTTTATGCTGCTTTTTTTCTCTCTTGGGGAATGCTGGTTTTTAGTTAGCTTTGCGACAGTATCAAAAATAAATTTA
Organism: Salvelinus sp. IW2-2015; assembly: GCF_002910315.2. Classification (NCBI taxonomy): domain Eukaryota; kingdom Metazoa; phylum Chordata; class Actinopteri; order Salmoniformes; family Salmonidae; genus Salvelinus; species Salvelinus sp. IW2-2015. Next base: position 153,379 of record NW_019942993.1, on the reverse strand, counting down.
GGATTGTTCTTATTTTCTTCAATTAAGTTGGAAAAATAAGATGATCGAGCAGCAGTGAGGGCTCTTCGATACTGCAGGGTACTGTCTTTCCAAGCTAGTCGGAAGACTTACAGTTTGGTGTTGCGCTTTTTTCGTTCCAATTTTCTGGAAGCTTGCTTCAGAGCTCGGGTATTTTCTGTATACCAGGGAGCTAGTTTCTAATGACAAATGTTTTTAGTTTTTAGGGGTGCGACTGCATCTAGGGTATTGTGCAAGGTTAAATTGAGTTCCTCAGTTAGGTGGTTAATCAGATTATTTGAATTTTTTCGGGAGTTTTGTGGTGTTCCGTTGTCTGAATTTATTTACGTTTGAGATCCGTGCCACTCGACCGGTACCTGTGCTAAATGGAGTGGGCAAGGAACAATTCTGAACGGAACCAACGACTCATCTTGACAAAGGACACTTTGATCAACATTCTGATGAAAGATCAGCCATAGTAAGACCCAATTTATGATGTTATATCATATCTGTTGTGCATGTGAACTGGCCGTGGGCGCCTAGCCGAATCTGCCTGGTATAGCTATGCTAATTTAGCGCTACATTTTGTTTTCGTTATAAAACATTTMATAAATCTGAAATATTGTTTGGATTCACCAGATGTTGGGCTTTCAATATCTGTACGCTGTGTATTTTTCGGAAATGTTTTAAGATGAGTAATTCGTTATATGACGTTGGTCTCTGTAATTGTTCTGGCTGGGTCAGCACTATTTCAGATTGCAGCTGCAATGTAGAACTGTGATTTATACCTGAAAAATGCACATTTTTCCCAAAAAAAACTATGCTATACCATAAATATGTTATCAGACTGTCATCTTATGAAGTTGTTTCTTGGTTAGTGGCTATATATATTTTTATTTCGTCGAATTAGTGATAGCTACTGACGCAGGAAAAAGCTGTTGGGAGTAAAAATATCGTGTCCTTTGCTAACGTGGTTAGCTAATAGATTTACATATTGTGTCTTCCCTGTAAAACATTTAAAAAATCTGAAATGGTGGCTTTATTCACAAGACCTGTATCTTTCATCTGGTGTCTTAGACTTGTGATTTAATGATATTTAGATGCTATAAGTTACTTGTGACGCTATGCTAGCTATGCTACTCAGTGGGGTGGGGGGTGGGGGGTGCTACCGGATCAGGGTTGGTGACTCGTGAGAAGTTAAAAGAGACCAGATTTCTAATGGACTTGCTTGCAGTTACTACGGCTTCCACTGGATGTCACCAGTCCTTGTTTATGTTTATGAAAAAAGTTGCCTCAGTTTGGTTTCGTTTTGTATTGAAACACAGATCATCCCGTCTTCAAATTGATCGATTATTAACGTTTAAAAATACCTAACGTTGTTATTACAAAATTTGTTTGAAATGTTTTCGTAAAGTTTACATGTAACTTTTGTTCATATTTTGTAGAGAAGTGGCAAAAGTTGGAAGCTGTGTTTTTCTGGATGAAAACGGTCAAAAATAAATTGACATTTTGGATATATATCGACGGATTAATCGAACAAAAGGACCATTTGTGATTGTTATGGGACATATTGGAGTGCCAACAAAAGAATTTCGTCAAAGGCGTGATTTATATTTTATTCTGTGTTTTGTTGTCGTGCTTGCAGTGATGAAATATGCTTCTCTCTTTGTATACTTTCGTGCTATCATCAGATAATAGCATCTTATGCTTTCGCCGAAAAGCTTTTTTGAAATCTAAATGTTGGCTGGATTCACAACGAGTGTAGCTTTAATTTGGTATCTTACATGTGTGATTTAATGAAAGTTTGATTTTTATATCATGTTATTTGAATATGGCGCTCTGTATTTTCCCTGCTTGCGTCCCACCTGCCCCAGAGAAGTTAACGTCGGTAACACTGTCCCCAGGTAAACAGTGTATGACGCTGGATGATTAGTTTTAAGTCTAATACTGCGGGTAATGGAGTCGCCAATGACTAGGGTTTTCAATTTGTCAGAGCTAATGTGGGAGGCTTCGGCATCTCAGACACCATAACGGGAGGAGTAGAGAACAGAGAAGGCTCGGCCTCTGACTCCGGCTCGCTGCTTAAAACCTTTTCTCAATAGGGGGTGCCATTTCGACTTTGTAAAATTCGTTCTCAAATTAAACTGCCTCGTACTCAATTCTTGCTCGTACAATATGCATATTATTATTACTATGGATAGAAAACACTCTCTAGTTTCTAAAACCGTTTGAATTATATCTGTGAGTAAAACAGAACTCATTTTGCAGCAAACTTCCTGTCAGGAACTGAAAAATCTCAAATCGGGGGCTCTGTTCCAGGGTCAGTTTATAAATTTCCATGTAATCTATGGGTCGACATGCACTGCATACGCCTTCCCCTAGATGTCAGTAAGCAGTGAGAATTGGAATGGGTGTGCTGGGTAGTTCTGAGGCTGTATAAAAGCTCTTGGAACCGGTGTTTGCACTCTTCAACGTTCATCATGACGCAAGACAGACCTCAGGATTGCATTCTGAAAAGCTCTCGTTTATAGGCTTTAGATATATCCGCTCTGATTTATTCGATATAGGTGTTAAAAACATCATAATGTAGTTATTTTAAACCGAGTTATATCAGTTTATATCAGTATATTTGCGATTTTGGGGTATTTCATTTGTGCCTGCGTTATAGTGAGTTGGACACGTCTTCGTCACATGGCTAATGTTTGCTGCTAATTCCAAAGTTGAAGACGACAATCTACAACCGAGCAACGATTCTTCTGGACAAAGGACAACTTGCACAAGATTCTGATGGAAGCTCATCAAATAGTAAGAGCTATTTATGATGTTAATTCGTAATTTCTGTCGAAAAATGTTAAACTATTATTCCGCCATTAATTTCGGTGCAGTCTCGCTTTAACGCACACTGTATGTCGTAGTAACGTTAATTTTAAAAATCTAACACAGCGGTTGCATTAAGAACTAATGTATCTTTCATTTGCTGTCCAACCTGTATTTTTTAGTCAAGTTTATGATTAGTTATTGATTAGATTAGTTGCCTCTCCCAAGATTTCTCCCAACATTTTGTTTGCAGCTTGGCTACCATTCTCATTGTATAACCACGATTTGTGCCGCTAAATATGCACATTTTCGAACAAACAATATATGTATTGTGTAATATGATGTTATAGGACTGTCATCTGATGAAGTTTTGAGAAGGTTAGTGAAAAATGTAATATCTTTTGCTGGTTTATTCGCTATCGCTAACGTGCATGAATCAATGCTGCTGTGTGGTTGGCTATTGTAGTAAACTAATATAATGCTAAATTGTGTTTTCGCTGTAAAACACTTAAAAAATCTGAAATATTGGCTGGATTCACAAGATGTTTGTCTTTCATTTGCTGTACACTGTGTATTTTTCATAAATGTTTTATGATGAGTATTTAGGTAATTCACGTTGCTCTCTGTAGTTATTCTAGTTGCTTTGGTGAGAGTTGTGATGGTGGCTGCAATGTAAAACTATGATTTATACCTGAAATATGCACATTTTTCGAACAAAACATATGCTATACAATAAATATGTTATCAGACTGTCATCTGATGAAGTTGTTTCTTGGTTAGTGACTATTTATATCTTTATTTGGTCGAATTTGTGATAGCTACCTATGCAGGAAAAAAATGGTGTGAAAAAAAAGTTGTGTCTTTTGCTATCGTGGTTAGCTAATAGAAATACATATTGTGTCTTCCCTGTAAAACATTTTAAAAATCAGAAATGATGGCTGGATTCACAAGATGTGTATCTTTCATATGGTGTCTTGGACTTATGATTTCATGATATTTAGATGCTAGTATTTACTTGTGGCGCTATGCTAGGCTATGCTAGTCAGCTTTTTTACTGATGAGGGTGCTCCCGGATCCGGGATTGGGACCAACTAGAAGTTAATGGGGAGAACCGGTTGAAAGTTTCTGTCGGCTGAATGAGCGACACCGGTTGAGCATTCCTACAGCATTTTCCTCCAGAAGCCATGATAAAGTTGTCTGGCTACGGGGACTGTGCGAGGGGATTTATACTTCTATCTGTACTTACTGGTGGCACAGACGCTGTTTCATCCTTTCCTAAACTGAAATTACCTTTGCCTAACGATTGCGTCTGAAGCTGGGCTTGCAGCACAGCTATCCTCGCCATAAGGCGATCGTTCTCCTGTATATTATGAGTACAGCGACTGCAATCAGAAGGCATCATGTTAATGTTACTACTTAGCTTCGGCTAGTGGAGGTCCTGACGAACCACGTCCAGATAAAGCATCTGGAGTGAAAAAGTTGAATGAAAAAAAGTTGAGCGAGGGAAAAACTAAAAATGTAAACAAGTTGTCAGGTAGCAAAGTAAGGTTAGCAGCAAAACGCACAGTTTGTGACCGGAAATGTTGTTGTGACCGGAAATGGAAGAGTGACGAGAAGCACTTTGGTCTTCCAACAACCTTGTCCTCCAAGGATGCCCCTCAGCATGCTAGTAACATATTGTTTCAGAGATATCAAGTTATGGTACAGTATGCATTTCATCAAATGCTTGTATTTCATCCAATGCTCACAATCAAACAACCAATAATACTGTGCACATCTGGTTCTATTTCTGTGTCCAGACTGCATTCTCCCATGCATGGTATGAATGGATCGGATCGAGACCACCCTTTTGAAGTGAACCATGGTGCATTCTTTAGTGCGCTCCCGAGTGCAGATAGTTAGGATTGGTGTGAACACTCTAACTGGAAAAAAATGCTCCAAACCAATTTAGTGTGAAAGCCCTCTTGAAGTCATGATGTCACGCCCTGACCTTAGAGTGCCTTTTTATGTCTCTATTTGGTTTCGTCAGGGTGTGATTTGGGTTGGGCATTCTATGTTCGTTATTTCTATGATTTGTGATTCTATGTTTTGGCCGGGTATGGTTCTCAATCAGGGACAGCTCTCTATCGTTGTCTCTGATTGGGAATCATACTTAGGTAGCCTGTTTTGCCACTTTAGGTTGTGGGATGTGTTTTTGTTAGCTCTGTGTAGCCTTCAGAACATGACGTTCATTGTTGTTTTGTTTGGTGTTTGGTTTTAAGAAAGAAGCATGAACACATACCACGCTGCACCTTGGTCTCATCCTTCCGACGAGCGTTACACATGATGAAACAACAGGATGAACTAATCAGATCTTCCTAGTTATTTGGACTACTTTGAACTTTAAAAAATGGTTACCCAGAAGAAGAAAAAACACTTAAATTGACAAACCCACCTCATGTTTACAAGGCTTTCTTCCCTTATGGAAAAACCACATGAATTTTACGTGAATACGTGAACTGTTCCAAAAACAAGTTTTCATGTAATCCTTTGTGTGAAGTTAATGTGATAATGTGACAACATGTAAAGCAACATGTGATATTATAAAACTACACGTGAAGTTTTCCAAAAACACATTTTCACATGATTTCACATGATTTCAAATTAAATATGACATAAAAATCATGTGATTTTCCTCATGCGGAATCATGTGTTTACTTAAGGATTTACTCACTCTTCCCAAGTGAATTTCTCTGGAATCAAATGCAGGAAAACTGTCAGTAGTGTTTCCAGGAATTCTGAGTTAATCTGTTTAACCTCTTATGGCTCAAAAATGAGCAGTAAGTATAAGCAGTGGAAAGAGGTGGCCATTTCAAACGGCCTCGTACTCAATTCTTGCTCGTACAATATGCATATTATTTATTACCTTTGGATAGAAAACACCTTCTAGTTTCTAAAACAGGTTTAATTATTTCTCTAAGTGAAAACATAGCTCTTTTTACAGCCCATTTTCTGGAAAAAGAGAAATTTCCAAGAAGCTATGTCTCTCTTCAAGATACTCTCTATAAAAGGCCTTGGCACTTGGGACTGTACAAACACGTCACACATCTTCCCCTGGTTGGTCATGCGGAAGTGAGAGAAAAAAGGACTTGATTATCTCTGTCAGAGACTGAAGGAACCTCTTTGAGTGAAGTGCGCACTTGATATTTTTTTCTGGGCCGAGGTAGGAAATGGACTGCGCTTCTGGAAAACACTCGTTATAGGTGAATATGACCTCCAGCTTCGATTTTCTTTGATACATGTCACAAACATCCTAAAGTATGTTTTTTCAATATACTTTAATTATATTATTGAAATTTATTCTGGACTTTAGACGTGATGCGACGCAAGAATTTTGTCAAGACGGAGAGGTTAGCATGGCATGGCCAGTGTGTCATGCTAATTCAACAGGGACATCGTTCGTTCTAGGTCCAAATGAACACGGTTCTGAACAAAGGCCCTTTGGAGAACATTCTGATGGAAAATCAACAAAGATAAGGACCCAATTTGGGATGCTTTTTCATATATCTGTCGAACTGTGCTATCGCTAGCGTTTGACTAGAATCAATGCTGCTGTGTGTTAGCTATTGTAGTAAGCTAAATAACATATATATTGTGTTTTCGCTGTAAAACACTTCAGAAATCGGAAATATTGTCTGTATTCACAAGATCTTTCTCTTTCATTAGCTATCCACCATATATTTTTCTGAAATCTTTTCTGATGTGAAATTAGTAGTTGACGTTGGTGTCTGTTTTCTCTGGCTACTGCCGTGCGATTTCTGACTGGAGCTATGATGGTGGCTAAGATGGTAGCAGTAATGTAAAACTGATTTATAGCTAAAATATTCAACTTTTTCGAACAAAACATAGATTTATTGTGTAACATGTTATAGGACTGTCATCTGAGGGAGTTTTTTCTTGGTTATTTATGTTAGTTCTAGCTAGTTAGGTTGGCTTTGCATGCTAGCTGCATGCTAGCTGCATGCTACCGGTGCTGTGAAAAATATCTGTCTCTCTTTTTGTATTTGGTGGTGAGCTAACATGAATATATGTGGTGTTTTCGCTGTAAAACATTTAAAGAATCTGAAATATTGTCTGTATTCACAAGATCTTTCTCTTTCATTAGCTATCCACCATATATTTCTCTGAAATGTTTTCTGTGTGTTAATAAGGTAGTTGAAGTTGGTGTCTGTATTTTCTCTGGCTACTCCCGTGCGATTTCTTACTGTAGCTATGATGGTAGCAGTAATGTAAAACTGATTTATAGCTAAAATATGCATTTTTTTTGAAACAAACATAGATTTATTGTGTAACATGTTATAGGACTGTCATCTGAGGTAGTTTTTTCTAGGTTATTTAGGTTGTTTCTAGGTTAGTTAGGTTGGCTTGTGCATGCTACTTGAATCCTACTTGGGCTGTGAAAAATTGTCTGTCCTCTTTTTTATTTGGGGGTGAGCTAACATAAATATATGTGGTGTTTTCTCTGTAAAACATTTAAAAAATCGGACATGTTGGCTGGATTGACAAGATGTTTATCTTTCAAATGCTGTATTGGACTTGTTAATGTGTGAAAGTTAAATATTTTACAAAAATAGATTTTGAATTTCGCGCCCTGCACTTGCAGTGGCTGTTGTCATATTGATCCCGACGTCGGGATTGCAGCCTGAAGAAGTTTTTAAGTGTATATGCAATACCTTTAGAGTCACTACGATCAGACTTTCAACTACTGTAACCTCTAAAGAAAACAACTAAAATGTGGTCATTGTGTTTGGGGACATTCACAAAGGTGTTGATGAAAAAAAATGGAAATAGTCTGAAACGTCAAGAAAAGAGGCTCATATTCGCTGCATCTACTATGTTACTTAACGATGATAGTTCCTTGAATCTCTCAATCAGTGACGATTACAACTGACAGCAGCACTGCCACAAAAAAAAGATGTTGGCTCTAAGATGGCAATCACCCCACTCCAGATGAACGTACTTTGGTACGAAAAGTGCAAATCAATCCCAGAACAACAGCAAAGGACCTTGTGAAGATGGAGGAAACAGGAACAAAATAATCTATATCCAGAGTAAAACGAGTCCTACATCAACATAACCGGAAAGGCCACTGCTCCAAAACTGCCATAAAAAAGCCAGAATACGGTTTGCAACTGCACATGGGGACAAAGATCATACTTTTTTGAGAAATGTCCTCTGGTCTGATGAAACAAAAATAGAACTGTTTAGCCATGAGACCATTGGAGGAAAAAGTGGAACACCATCCCAACCGTGAATCACGGGTGTGGCAGCATCATGATGTTGGGGTGCTTTGCTGCAGGAGGGACTGGTGCACTTCACAAAATAAATTGTTTCATGAGGCAGGAAAATTATGTGAATATATTGAAGCAACATCTCAAGACATCAGTCAGGAAGATAAAGCTTGGTCGCAAGTGGGTCTTCCAAATGGACATTGACCCCAAGCATACTTCCAAAGCTGTGGCAAAATGACTTAAGGACAACAATTTTAAGGCAATGCTATCAAATACTAATTGAGTGTATGTAAACTTCTGACCCACTGGGAATGTGATGAAAGAAATTAAAGCTGAAATTAATCATTCTCGCTACTATTATTCTGACATTTCACTGTCAGGATTTGGCCAGGATTGTTCAGGTTTCGGTCACTAGATGCACCCATTGTGCTTTTTTGACCCTTTTGTTTTTTCCTTGTTCCAGTATTATTTGCACCTGTGCCTCATTTCCCTTGAAAGTATTTAACCCTGAGTGGTTCCTCAGTTCTTTGCTCTGTGTTTGTATGTTAGCACCCAGCCCCAGCCATGCTGTGAACATTTGTTTCTCTAGTTGGATTTTCTTTAGGTACTCTGGTTTTGTTCTTGTTTATTTTTTATTATTCTTTTGAGGTTTGTTTTTTTCCCCTGCTGTTCTTACCACTTTGTGGATTTTTCCTTGTGTCTTGGAGGATATACATTTTTTTCTCTTGGAATTACTTTTGACGTTGTGGATTTATATTTTTTGCCTGAAGATCTTTTCCTTTTTACTTTATTAAACCACCGTCTCTACTACTGCTGTGTCTGCCTCATCTTCTGGGTTCTGACGACTATTAGTGGCTCAGTTTACTAAGTGACTGTTTCTCACACCGGAGACCCGAGTTCGTACCGGGTCCTGACATTTCACATTCTTAAAATAAAGTGGTGATCCTAACTGATCTAAAACAGGGATTTTTTTTACTAGGATTAAATGTCAGGAATTGTGAAAAACTCAGTTTAAATGTTTTTGGCTACGGTGTATGTAAACTTCCGATTTCAACTGTATACACAATCCATGTCTCAATTGTCTCAAGGCTTAAAAATCCTTCTTAAATCGGTCTCCTCCCCTTCATCTAAACTGATTGAAGTGGATTTAAATAGTGACATAAATAAGGGATCATAGTTTTCATCTGGATTCACCTGGTCGGTCTATATCAAGGAAAGAGTTCTTCATGTTAAGAGGAACTGTAAAACATAAACTCTCCCACCTCCCCCTAAAAAAAAACAAACATCCATAGGCATACTATGAGTCCCTATGATGGGAGCACCATAGAATGTGTTAGGACCGATTGACCGTTCCTAATATACTCTTATCCCCAACGGCTATGCGGGTGCCAATCCACACATACAGCACACAATTACCTCCCCCTCCACTATTTATTTTAGTATCACACATTTTTTTCCTTCTCTCATGGAGATAAGTACTTTAGCTCATTAATAACTTTCTGCCCAGGAGGAGGTGTCTCAAGTGTGATGGTAGCTATGAAAGACAGACAAACAGACAGATGGAGGGAGACAGACAGACGGAGACAGACAGACAGACAGTCAAGAAAGAGATGGAGACCGACAGACAAGACAGGCAGACTGAGAAAGAGGGAGAGAAAGAGGCAGATAGAAAGGGAGCAAGTCAGACAGAGGGACAGAGACAGACACACAGTTTTCAGGCCAGAATTGCAACTGTGTAATCTCTGCTCTTGCTCTAGTGCAGGGAATGTGCTGTGAGATGCTAGGGACATGAATATTGCGAGTGAAAAATGCAGTCAGAGTGAGAGAGAGAGACTCCATGGTCCCTGTGGAACATCTTGGAGAGGATGTGAAGGAAGAACAGCATGGATGGTGTAATCTCCCATCCATCAGGATATCTAGGGTTTCTATTACTTTCTCTCTCTCGGTTGTTCTTTTCTCCCTCCATTTCTCCCCTCTGCTAAGTACATCTCTGAGAACGGACGGTGCACATGAACCGATCTGATTTATGGGCGTGTGGATGGAGGGAGAGAGAGAGAGAATAAGAAGGAGGGAGCGAATCGAAAGTGTTCTTTATTACCATCATGAACAAAAAGTGAGCTCATCCTCTTTTCCTCTCACCCTTTTTTATACTTTCTTTCTTTTTGTAATTTATTTCACTTTACCATCTTTGGTAGCAATGTGAGAGCAAAGTCAATGTAACCACACCTGAGATCGACTTCGGAGGTGTCTACAATGTATAGTTTTTACTTTATGCAGCATGTGCGAAATTGAAAACATGTTACAAAGTTACACACTGTTTTCTATCTATTCACACCAAGAGTGAGTGTTTTGTCCATTCACTATATAATCAAACAAAATCATTAGTTGTAATACCAGATGTGTCCTGAAGTAGATGCATACTCACACCACAATCTATTTTATCTAGCCTATATCACTTCAAAGAAGCTGCAGTGGGAATTCCATTTTCAGCAGGGAAGCCAGTTCAGACTTCTTTTAGGATTGTCCCATATACAGTACCTTCGGAAAGTACTCAGACCCCTTGGCTTTTTCCAGATTTTGTTACTTTACAGCCTTATTCCAAAATGTATTAAATAAAAAAAACTCCTCAGCAATCTACACAATACCCCATAATGACAATGTGAAAACAGGTTTTTAGAAATGTTTGCAAATATAATAAAAATGAAATACTGAAATACCTTATTTATATAAGTATTCATACCCTTTGCGATGAGACTCGAAATTGAGCCCTGTTTCCATTAATCATCCTTGAGATGTTTCTACAACTTTATTGGAGTCCACCTATGGTAAATTCAATTGATTGGACATGAATGTCAGAGCAAAAACCAAGCCATGAGGTCGAAATAATTGTCTTTAGAGCTCCAAGACAGGATTGTGTCGAGGCACAGATTTGGGGAAGGGTACCGAAAAATTGAAGAAGTTTGGAACCACCGAGACTCTTCCTAGAGCTGGCCGCCCCGCCGATCTGAGCAATCGGGGAGAAGAGCCTTGGTCAGGGAGGTGAATAAGAACCCGATGGTCACTGACAGATCGTTTTTCTGTGGAGATGAGGAAACTTTCCAGAAGGACAACCATCTCTGCAGCACTCCACCAATCAGGCCTTTATGGTAGAGTGGCCATACGGAAGCCCTTCAATAAAAGGCACATGACAGCCCGCTTGGAGTTTACCAAAAGGCACCTAAAGACTCTCAGAACATGAGAAACAAGATTCTCTGGTCTGATGAAACCAAGATTGAACTCTTTGTTAGATTAATTTGGAGTGAATACCCAGCCAGAGCCTGGACTTGAACCCGATCGGACATCTCTGGAGAGACCTGAAAATAGTAGTGCAGAAATGCTCCCCATCCAACCTGCAGAGCTTGAGGGGAACTGCAGAGAAGAATGGGAGAAACTCCACAAATACAGGTTTGCTAAGCTTGTAGCGTCATACCCAAGAAGGCTGTAATCGCTGCGAAAGGTGCTTCAACAAAGTACTGAGTAAAGAGTCTGAACACTTTTGTAAATGTGATATTTTTTAACATATCTTTTCATATATTAGCATCAGTTTCTAAAATCCAGATTTTGCCTTGTCATTATAGGGTATTGTGTGTAGATTGATGAGGGGGAAAAAACTATTTAATCAATTTTAGAATAAGAATGTAACGTAACAAAATGTGGAAAAAGTCAAGGGGTCTGAATTCCTTCCAAAGATTCTGTAGATAATCTATAGATGGTCATACTATTACATTTACATTTAAGTCATTTAGCAGACGCTCTTATCCAGAGGGACTTACAAATTGGTGCATTCACCTTATGATATCCAGTGGAACAACCACGACTTTAAACAATAGTGCATCTAACTCTTTTAAGGGGGGGGGGGGGTAGAAGGATTACTTTATCCTATCCTAGGTATTCCTTAAAGAGGTGGGGTTTCAGGTGTCTCCGGAAGGTGGTGATTGACTCCGCTGACCTGGCGTCGTGAGGGAGTTTGTTCCACCATTGGGGTGCCAAAGCAGCGAACAGTTTTGACTGGGCTGAGCGGGAACTGTACTTCCTCAGAGGCGAGCAGGCCAGGAGTGGATGAACGCAGTGCCCTTGTTTGGGTGTAGGGCCTGATCAGAGCCTGAAGGTACGGAGGTGCCGTTCCCCTCACAGCTCCGTAGGCAAGCACCATGGTCTTGTAACGGATGCGAGCTTCAACTGGAAGCCAGTGGAGAGAGCGGAGGAGCGGGGTGACGTGAGAGAACTTGGGAAAGTTGAACACCAGACGGGCTGCGCCGTTCTGGATGAGTTGTAGGGGTTTAATGGCACAGGGCAGGAGCCCAGCCAACAGCGAGTTGCAGTAATCCAGACGGGAGAGACAAGTGCCTGGATTAGGACCTGCGCCGCTTCCTGCGTGAGGCAGGGTCGTACTCTGCGAATGTTGTAGAGCAATGAACTCACAGGAACGGGTCACCGCCTTGATGTTAGTTGAGAACGACAGGGTGTTGTCCAGATCGCCCAAGGTTCTTAGCACTCTGGAGGAGGACACAATGGAGTTGTAACCGTGATGGCGAGATCATGGAACGGGCAGTCTCTCCCCGGGAGGAAGAGCAGCTCCGTCTTGCCGAGGTTCAGCTTGAGGTGGTGATCCGTCATCCACACTGATATGTCTGCCAGACATGCAGAGATGCGATTCACCACCTGGTTATCAGAGGGGGGAAAGGAGAAGATTAATTGTGTGTCGTCTGCATAGCAATGATAGGAGAGACCATGTGAGGATGACAGAGCCAAGTGACTTGGTGTATAGCGAGAATAGGAGAGGGCCTAGAACAGAGCCCTGGGGGACACCAGTGTTGAGAGCACGTGGTGCGGAGACAGATTCTCGCCACGCCACCTGGTAGGAGCGACCTGTCAGGTAGGACGCAATCCAAGCGTGGGCCGCGCCGGAGATGCCCAGCTCGGAGAGGGTGGAGAGGAGGATCTGATGGTTCACAGTATCAAAGCAGCCGATAGTCTAGAAGGATGAGAGCAGAGGAGAGAGAGTTAGCTTTAGCAGTGCGGAGCGCCTCCGTGACACAGAGAAGAGCAGTCTCAGTTGAATGACTAGTCTTGAAACCTGACTGATTTGATCAAGAAGGTCATTCTGAGAGAGATAGCAGGAGAGCTGGCCAGGACGGCACATCAAGATTTTGGAGAGAAAAGAAAGAAGGAATACTGGTCTGTAGTTGTTGACATCGGAGGGATCGAGTGTAGGTTTTTTCAGAAGGGGTGCAACTCTCGCTCTCTTGAAGACGGAAGGGACGTAGCCAGCGGTCAAGGATGAGTTGATGAGCGAGGTGAGGTAAGGGAAAAGGTCTCCGGAAATGGTCTGGAGAAAGAGAGGGGGGATAGGGTCAAGCGGCAGGTTGTTGGGCCGGCCGGCCGTCACAAGACGCGAGATTTTCATCTGGAGAGAGAGGGGAGAAAGAGGTCAAAGCCAGGGTAGGGCAGTGTGAGCAGAACCAGCGGTGTCGTTTGACTTAGCAAACGAGGATCGGATGTCGTCGACCTTCTTTTTCAAAAATGGTTGACGAAGTCATCGCAGAAGAGGGAGGAGGGGGGAAGAGGGGGAGGAGATTCAGGAGGGAGGAGAAGGTGGCAAGAGACTTCCTAGGGTTAGCTGCAGATGCTTGGAATTTAAAGTGGTAGAAATTGCCTTTAGCAAGCAGAACAGAAGAGGAGAATGTAGAGAGAAGGGAGTGAAAGGATGCCAGGTCCGCAGGGAGGCGAGTTTTCCTCCATTTCCCCCGCTACGGCTGGGCCGCCGGAAAACGCGCCCCCCCCCCCCCCCGCCCCGCCCCTTTTTTGGGGGGGGGGGGGGGGGGGGGGGGGGGGGGGGGGGGGGGGGTTTTTTTTTTTTTTTTTTTTCCTTGTTGGAAAGCCTCGCAAAAATGAAAGTCCGTCGGCCACGGAGCAGGAGGGGAGGACCGAGCCGGCCTGGAGGATAGGGGACATAGAGAGTCAAAGGATGCAGAAAGGGAGGAGTGGAGGGTTGAGGAGGCAGAATCAGGAGATAGGTTGGAGAAGGTTTGAGCAGAGGGAAGAGATGATAGGATGGAAGAGGAGAGAGTAGCGGGGGAGAGAGAGCGAAGGTTGGGACGGCGCGATACCATCCGAGTAGGGGCAGTGTGGGAAGTGTTACTATCAACCAAGTATCTGTTGATAAGCAAATGTTTGCTAAGGTTACATTTATCGTTAGGTTTAGAGTAAGGGTCAGGGGTTAGAATAAAGGATAAGGTTAGGGTTAGTGTTAGTTGAAATATTGTTGACAGTTATGGTTACTAAGATGGCGCCGACAGAGATGGACGCCTTGCTTCAGGTCCAGGAAACTATGCAATTATTTGTTTTTTTATGTATTATTTCTTACATTGTTAGCCCAGTAAATCTCAAGTGTTATTACATACAGCCGGGAATAACTATTGGATATAAAAGCGATGACAACTTACCAACATTACGACCAGGAATATGTCTTTCCCGTAGCGGATCCTTTGCTTGGACCTTCACGCTGGACATGGGATCTTATCCCAGAGGCCGACCCAAAACAACGTGGTCGCCGCAGGAGAGGCAGACGGGGCGGCCTACTGGTCAGACTCCGAAGGCGAGCACACCATCCACCGCTCCCGAGCATATTACTCACCAATGTCCAATGTCTAGATAACAAGGTAGACGAAATTAGGGCACGAGTTGCCTTCCAGAGAGACATCAGAGATTGCAACATTCTCTGTTTCACGGAAACATGGCTCACTAGGGATATGTTGTCGGAGTTGGTACAGCCACCTGGTTTCTTCATACATCGCGCCGACAGAAACAAACATCAATCTGGTAAGAAAAAGGGCGGGGCTGTATGCCTTATGATTAACGACTCATGGTGTAATCACAACAACATACAGGAACTTGAATCCTTTTGTTCACCTGACCTAGAATTCCTTACAATCAAATGCCGACCGCATTATCTTCCAAGAGAATTCTCTTAGATTATAGTCACAGCCGTGTATATCTCCCCCTAAGCAGATACCTCGTATGCCCTGGAAGAACTTCACTGGACTCTATGTAAACTGGAAACCATACATTCTGAGGCTGCATTTATTGTAGCCGGGGATTTGAACAAAGCTATCCTGAAAACCAGACTTCCTAAATTCAATTAGCATATCGAATGAGCGACACGGGCTGCTAGCATTCTGGATCATTGCTACTCTAACTTACACGATACATACAAAGCCCTCCCTCGCCCTGCCTTCGGCAAATCTGACCATGACTCCATTTTGTTGCGCCCAGCCCATAGACAGAATCTAAAATAGGAAACGTCCGTGCTCAGGTCCGTCCAACACTGGTCTGACCAATCGGATTCCACGCTTCAGGATTGCTTCGATCACCTGGACTGGGATATGTTCCGGATAGCCTCAGACAACAACATTGATGTATACGCTGACTCGGTCAGCGAGTTTATTAGCAAGTGTATCTGAGATGTCGTACCCACTGTGACTATTCAAATATTTCCTAACCAGAAACCGTGGATTGATGGCAGCATTCCACCAAAACCGAAAGCGCAAACAAACACTTTTAACTTCTCTAGGGTACGTGAGACGGTAGCGTCCCACCTCTTCAACAGCCAGTGAAACTGCAGGGCGCCAAATTCAAATACAGAAATACTCATTATAAAAACTCAGAAAACAAAACATATTTTACATAGTTTTAAAGATTAACTTCTTGTGAATCCAACCACGGTGTCAGATTTAAAAAATGCTTTATGGCGAAAGCATACCTTACGATTATTTGAGAACATAGCCCAGCAGACAAATCATTACAAACAGTAACCAGCCAAGTAGAATAGTTACACAAGTCATAAATAGAGATAAAATGAATCCCTTACCTTTGATAATCTTCATATGGTTGCACTCAGCAGACATTCATTTACTCAATAAATGTTCCTTTTGTTCGATAAAGTCTCTTTATATCCAAAAACCTTAGTTTTGTTTTCCCGCGTTTTCTTCAGTAATCCACAGGCAGACAAAAAATCCAAATTGTATCCGTAAAGTTCATAGAAACATGTCAAACGATGTTTATATACACTGCTCAAAAAAATTAAGGGAACACTAAAATAACACATCCTAGATCTGAATGAATGAAATATTCTTATTAAATAGTTTTTTCTTTACATAGTTGAATGTGCTGACAACAAAATCACACAAGAATTATTAATGGTAATCAAATTTATCAACCCATGGAGGTCTGGATTTGGAGTCACACTCAAAATTCAATGTGGAAAACCACACTACAGGCTGATCCAACTTTGATGTAATGTCCTTAAAACAAGTCAAAATGAGGCTCAGTAGTGTGTGTGGCCTCCACGTGCCTGTATGACCTCCCTACAACGCCTGGGCATGCTCCTGATGAGGTGGCAGATGGTCTCCTGAGGGATCTCCTCCCAGACCTGGACTAAAGCATCTGCCAACTCCTGGACAGTCTGTGGTGCAACGTGGCGTTGGTGGATGGAGCAAGACATGATGTCCCAGATGTGCTCAATTGGATTCAGGTCTGGGGAACGGGCGGGCCAGTCCATAGCATCAATGCCTTCCTCTTGCAGGAACTGCTGACACACTCCAGCCACATGAGGTCTAGCATTGTCTTGCATTAGGAGGAACCCAGTGCCAACCACACCAGCATATGGTCTCACAAGGGGTCTGAGGATCTCATCTCGGTACCTAATGGCAGTCAGGCTACCTCTGGCGAGCACATGGAGGGCTGTGCGGCCCCACAAAGAAATGCCACCCCACACCATGACTGACCCACCGCCAAACCGGTCATGCTGGAGGATGTTGCAGGCAGCAGAACGTTCTCCACGGCGTCTCCAGACTCTGTCACGTGCTCAGTGTGAACCTGCTTTCATCTGTGAAGAGCACAGGGCGCCAGTGGCGAATTAGCCAATCTTGGTGTTCTCTGGCAAATGCCAAACGTCCTGCACGGTGTTGGGCTGTAAGCACAACCCCCACCTGTGGACGTCGGGCCCTCATACCACCCTCATGGAGTCTGTTTCTGACCGTTTGAGCAGACACATGCACATTTGTGGCCTGCTGGAGGTCATTTTGCAGGGCTCTGGCAGTGCTCCACTTGCTCCTCCTTGCACAAAGGCGGAGGTAGCGGTCCTGCTGCTGGGTTGTTGCCCTCCTACGGCCTCCTCCACGTCTCCTGATGTACTGGCCTGTCTCCTGGTAGCGCYTCCATGCTCTGGACACTACGCTGACAGACACAGCAAACCTTYTTGCCACAGCTCGCATTGATGTGCCATCCTGGATGARCTGCACTACCTGAGCCACTTGTGTGGGTTGTAGACTCCGTCTCATGCTACCACTAGAGTGAGAGCACCGCCAGCATTCAAAAGTGACCAAAACATCAGCCAGGAAGCATAGGAACTGAGAAGTGGTCTGTGGTCACCACCTGCAGAAYCACTCCTTTTTTGGGGGGTGTCTTGCTAATTGCCTATCATTTCCACCTTTTGTCTATTCCATTTGCACAACAGCATGTGAAATGTATTGTCAATCAGTGTTGCTTCCTAAGTGGACAGTTTGATTTCACAGAAGTGTGATTGACTTGGACTTACATTGTGTTGTTTAAGTGTTCCCTTTATTTTTTTGAGCAGTGTATTTAGTACTCAGGTTGTTTTTAGCCTAAATAATATATAATTTTTCCACCAGACGATAACGTCGTCAATATAAAAGCTAATCAAGAAAGGCACTCTCTTGATCGCGCGCATGAAAAGCTCTGTGACACTTTAGGGTCCACTCATTCAGACGGCTCTTACTTCCTCATTTTTCAGAATACAAGCCTGAAACAATTTCTAAAGACTGTTGACATCTAGTGGAAGGCATAGGAACTGCAATTTGAGTCCTACGTCAATGGACACTGTAATGGCATTGAACAGAAAACTCAAAATCTACCAGTTATATGCATATCATATCTTTTGGGCCCAAGTAGCAGGCAGTTTAATTTGGGCATGCTTTTCATCCAAAATTCCTACCCTAGAGAAGTTAATCATGGCAATGCTACTGGAAACATGACCGAATACAAACAGTGCAACTATTCCCTCCGCAAGGCAATCAAACAAGCAAAGAGTCAGTATAGAGACAAAGTAGCGTCGCAATTCAATGGCTCAAACGCGAGACGTATGTGGCAGGGTCTACAGTCAATCACGGATTACAAAAAGAAAACCAGCGCTGTCGCGTACATCAACGTCTTGCTCCCAGACAAATTAAACAACTTCTTTGCTCGCTTTGAGGACAATACAGTGCCACCTCCACGGCCCGCTACCAAAGCCTGTGTGCTCTCCTTCTCCATGTCCAACGTGAGAAAAACATTTAAATGTGTTAACCTTCACAAGGCTGCCGGCCCAGACGACATCCCCAGCCGCATCCTCAGAGCATGAGCAGATCCGCTGGCTGGTGGGTTTACGGACATATTCAATCAATCCCTATCCCAGTCTGTTGTCCCCACATGCTTCAAGATGGCCACTATTGCTCCCGATCCCAAGAAAGCTAAGGTAACTGAACTAAATGACTATCGCCCCATTGCACTCACTTCTGTCATCATGAAGTGCTTTGAGAGACTTGTCAAGGACCATATCACCTCCACCCTACCTGACACCCTAGACCCACTCCAATTTGCTTACCGCCCCAATAGATCCACTGACGATGCAATCGCCATCACACTGCAAACTGCCCTATCCCATCTGGACAAGAGGAATATCTATGAAAGAATACTGTTCAATGACTACAGCTCAGCATTTAATACCATAGTAACCTCCAAACTCATTTTTAAGCTTGAGACCCTGGGTCTCGACCCCGACCTGTGCAACTGGGTCCTGGACCTTCTGATGGGCCAGGTGGTGAAGGTAGAAAAGTACATCTCCACCCCGCTGGACCTCAACACTGGGGCCCCACAAGGGTGTGTTCTCAGCCCTCTCCTGTACTCCCTGTTCACCCATTACTGCGTGGCCATGCATGCTTCCAACTCAATCGTCAAGTCTGCAGACAACACTACAGTGGTAGGCTTGATTACCAACAACGACGAGACGGCCTACAGGGAGGAGGTGAGGGCCCTCAGAGTATGGTGTCAGGAAAATAACCTCTCACTCAACGTCAACAAAACAAAAGAGATGATCGTGGATTTCAGCAAAAGGCAGAGGGAGCACCCCCCCATCCACATCGACGGGACAGTAGTGGAGAATGTGGAACGTTTTAGGTGACAAGCCACATTTCTTCAGCCTCCTGAGGTTTAAGAGGCGCTGTTGCGCCTTCTTCCCCATGCTGTCTGTGTGGGTGGACCATTTCAGTTTTTCCGTGATGTGTATGCCGAGGAACTTAAACCACTCACAAACTTTTACAGATGCGCAATCGAGAGCATCCTGTCGGGCTGTTTTACCACCTGGTACGGCAACTGCACCGCCCTCAACCGCAAGGCTCTCCAGAGTGTAGTGCGGTCTGCACAATGCATCACCGGGGGCAAACTACCTGCCCCCCAGGACACCTACAGCCCTCGATGTCACAGGAAGGCCAAAAACATCATCCAGGACAACAACCACCCGAGCCACTGCCTGTTCACCCCGCTTTTCATCCAGAAGGCAAAGTCAGTACATGTGCATCAAAGCTGGGACCGAGAGACAGAAAAACAGCTTCTATCTCATTTCCTATACAACATGTATTTTTTTGTAATGTTTATGAATAGCTATTTGGTCAGAATAGGTGAGAGTCTAATAGAAATATCCGCACATTCTGGGAAAAAGATGCTACGTTAGCATAATGGATAACCACTGAWTTCAGCTCTAAATATGCACATTTTCGAACAAAACATAAGTGTATGTATAACCTGATGTTATAGGACTGTCATCTGAGGAAGGTTTATGAAGGTTAGTGAAAATTAATATMTTTTGCTGGTTTATTCGCTAACGCTAACGTGCCTATTGCTATCGCTAACGTGCCTTGATGAATGAATGCGGTTGTGTGGTAGGCTATTGTAGTAAGCTAATATAATGCTACAGTGGGGAGAACAAGTATTTGATACACTGCCGATTTTGCAGGTTTTCCTACTTACAAAGCATGTAGAGGTCTGTAATTTTTATCATAGGTACACTTCAACTGTGAGAGACGGAATCTAAAACAAAAATCCAGAAAATCACATTGTATGATTTTTAAGTAATTCATTTGCATTTTATTGCATGACATAAGTATTATAAGCTAATAAGCTACCTTTCTTAACACCTCGAATGTAACACCTTGAGTCATGAGAAAAATGAGCAGAGTAGCTAGCATAGCCCTGGGTTAGCGGCGGGCTAGCCCTCTTGTTGTCAGGGATACTGCCGTTGTGCAACACTGTGATGCTGTGAGGAAACATGGGCTAAGTACCTAGTGAGAGACCGGAGGGGAAGACTGCTTGCTATTAATAAGAGATATGCTCTCTTTGTGCAGCGAGGCATGCCAACATGTTTGTCTGTATAGCCAGAAGCTCAACATTACAGCACAATAAAGGTAGCGAGTACGGTGTCCGTATTAGTACAGCCTCAGTGCTGAAGTTCTGCTGATACTGAGTCTTTCCTAATATGGACACCATAAGCTAGTCTCTTTCATATTGTCCAGCTGTGTATTTGGTGGGTGTGAATGGTGGTGGGTGAGTTAACAACACCAGCTGAGGTAACTCACAACCTAGGCCTGTATTCATGATTTGCTTGTCAATTTTTATTTGCATCGAAAATCTAAATGAGTGGAACTTTTGGACGGATAGATTAATATAGTACGTTATACATGCGCATCTCTGTGTGGCTAGACCCTCAGGCAAAATCATTGTCTACCTATGTTATGAAGAATTAATCAAGAGGGTCCTAGAGTGGAAGCAATATGGGGAGAAACAACATGATAGCTATGTTTGAGAATACAATCTGCTGTTGATCTCTTTCTAGGTGGAAATGCTTTGCTCAGTGAGTATGTGCCTCTGTCTGAGCATGTGTGTGTGTGTGTGTGTGTGTGAGCTGAAGCGTCCAGCTCCCCCAGATAGCCACTGCTATTACTCACGCCGACACGTAGTCTCTTGCTTTCTGAGCACCGGTGCAAAGATAAGGCATTGGATCCCTCTCGACCAACGGTTTCATCAATCTGGAGATTTACAGCCAGTATTGCAGGACACTGATGAAGCATAAAAGCAGTAAACAAAATGTTCTCCTTCAAGCCCATTGCGGTCCAAACCCTCTCATAACTACGATACTCTCCTACACATATTGACATAATACCTCGGAAATCTTCACTACTGACTTTAGGATTTAGATTATCCAAAACAACTCAGACTTGACTCCCTGCGGCCCTGTTTTTATCTGGTTCCCATGTTTTGTCTATTTGGCCACAGGTTTCTCACAACAATTCTCATTTGCATCCTGGAATGTCAGGTCTAATCTGTCAGCCGCTCCATGTGGGAACGTTGTGTCTTCCAAAAGGCAAGCCTGCGTAACTGAAATTACACTGGCTTGTATGGAATATTAGATGCTCATCCCCTTCTTTACTGGCAGGGCCTGTTCAAGTTGTCTTGGGCCTGTTTCATTTCAGATTTCCTCTAAAAAGCCTCCTTGCTCTGGAGTCTTTCTCTCATCTCTTCTCCAGTGGAGTCCCACTTTGCCTCAAGTCTTTTCTTTAGGTGGAATGAACGATGAATGAATTGTGTAAGCAGGTGATCTTTAGCTCAACTACAAGTGGACATCAAGGTTGATTCATGTCGCTGGCCTCATCCAAAGTCAGGATCACACTTAATCAAGGCGCTCCCTTCTTCTTCCACTGAGTCATCAAGACTGCGCTTGAGCAAATCCTGAAGATTAATAGAAACATGCCTGACCTTATGACCTGGATTGTTTGAAAGGAAGAACTCAAAGGACCTAGCAGGAATCTCAATCAAAATAAATACAAGCACAAAGTTTGGATATCAAGACATGTGGTTCAAATTCCTCCATCTTTAAAAGGGTTTGGCACAGTCCCGTATTCCAGTCAGGCACAATCGTGCAAATGTATCTCCTTGTTTTTGCAGCGTTTGTTAGCAATTTTGCAATACTTCCTATATGTTCTTCAATGTATCTGTGATGGCAAATGCAAAGATAAAAATTGTCCAAATCATCATGAGGCCTAGCTTGGGGAGTTCTCATCCATATCTATTTCTCCCTCTCTCACTCTCTTTTAAATTACTTACGGCTGAGACCAGTATTTATGAATGTGGAGACTGGTTGAGCTGCTAATCTAACGCAGTTGGTGGGAGTAAGATCATTACTTCTACTTAGACAGACATCTGAGGAGGCCTGAAGCTGGGCTGAACACCTCTGATCTCTCCCCCGCACACCAAGCCTGGAAACTTCTCTTCAGCAGTCGGATGAAGAACGACTCTGGATCAAACAGACCTCTGCTTCCCCATAACACTTCTCTTATCATTTAAAAAATATATATATTTAACCTTTATTTAACTAGGTAAGTCAGTTAAGAACAAATTCTTATTTACAATGACGGCCTACCAAAAGTCAAAAGGACTCCTGCGGGGACGGGGGCTGGGATAATATATATATATATATATATATATATATATATATATATATTATCTGTGTTTTGTCATATATATATATATATATATATATATATGACAAAACACAGATCACGACAAGAGAGACACTACAGTATATAAAGAGAGACCTAAGACAACAACATAGCATGACAGTAACACATGCCAACACAGCATGGTAGCAACACAACATGACAACAACATGATACCATTACAACATGGTAAAAACATTATTGGGCACAGACAACAGCACAAAGAGCAAGAAGGAAGAGACAACAATACATCACGTGAAGCAGCCACAACTGTCAGTAAGAGTGTCCATGATTGAGTCTTTGAATGAAGAGATGGAGATAACTGTCCCCAAAAATGTTTTCCCCCCAACTCATTCCAGTCGCTAGCTACATCGAACTGAAAAGAGGAGGGACCCAGAGTGCTTTGGGAACGTTTAAAATAATATGACGAAAGAATGGGTGTTGTATGTGGAGGATGATGGCTGCAGTAGGTATTTGAGATAGGGGGGAGTGAGGCCTAAGAGGGTTTTATAAGTAAGCATCAACCAGTGGGTCTTGCAACGGGTATACAGAGATGACCAGACTACAGAAGAGTATAGAGTGCAGTGATGTGTCCTATAAGGAGCATTGGTGGCAAATCTGATGGCCGAATGGTAAAGAACATCTAGCCGCTCGAGAGCTCCCTTACCTGTCGATCTATACATTACGTTTCCGTAATCTTGCATGGGTAGGATGGTCATCTGAATCAGGGTTAGTTCGGCAGCTGTGGTGTAAGAGGAGCGATTACGATAGAGGAAACCACATATAGATTTAACCTTGGCCTGCAGCTTTGATCTGTGCTGAGAGAAGGACAGTGAACTGTCTAGCCATACTCCCAAGTACTTGTAAGAGGTGACTACCTCAAGCGCTAAAACCTCAGAGGTAGTAATAACACCTGTGGGAAGAGGGGCATTCTTCTTACCAAACCACATGGCCTTTGTTTTGGAGGTGTTCAGAACAAGGTTAACGCACTTCTTAGTGCCGCCAGCGGGACACCTGTCGACATCTTCCGGTGAAATTGGAGGGCGTGCAATCCAAATAAATATTCATAAAAATGATGTATATTAAACATTAGGTATATACAAGTGTCTTATATCGGTTAAATTCTTCTTAATCTAACTGCATTGTCCGATTTACAATAGGCTTTACAGTGAAAGCATGCCATGCGATTGTTTGAGGACGGTGCCCCACAACAAAATATCTTTCAAACAGCACAGGCTTCATAAAATCACAAATAGCAATTAAATATTCACTTATTTTTGAAAATCTTTCTCAGATTTGCAATCCAAAAGGTCCCAGCTACAACATGAATGGTCGTTTTGTTAGATAAAATCCTTCTTTATATCCCAAAAAAGTCTGTTTAGTTTATAATTTAATCCTCAGGTGTAATGTAATGTAACCTAAAATGTAATTAAACTATAATATTTCATACGGAAAGAAGTATGTAAGAGCATGGGCTCTCAAAAAAAAAAAATCTGGTTGGTTTTTCTTTGGATTTCTCCTACCATATCAATTGTGTTATAGTGTCATTTATCAGAAGTCTGTTAAGTTGGCGCCATCGATTTGAGTAATCTACTCATTCAACATGCAGAGAAAGGAATCCAAAAAGCTACCGCTAAACATTGTTAAAACAAGTCAAAATATTTTTCTATTTAATCCTCAGGTGTAATGTAATGTAACCTAAAATGTAATTAAACTATAATATTTCATACGGAAAGAAGTATGTTCAATAGGAAAGTTGAATTAGCAGGTGCATGTCCTCTTCGTCGAGCGTGCACAGACTGATTTCCAACTCTGACTCCCAGTACTAAAACTCTAAATTCTTCCTCGTTTGGGAAGAAACAAGCCTGAAACCTTGAACAAAGACTGTTGACATCTAGTGGAAGCCATAGGAATTGCAATCTGGGAGCTGGAATTGCATATGCCCCATAGTTTTCCATTGTAAGAGCATGGGCTCTCAAAAAAAAAAAATCTGGTTGGTTTTTCTTTGGATTTCTCCTACCATATCAATTGTGTTATAGTGTCATACATTATTTTAACATTTCTATTTATAATTTTTTTTCTAACATTTTATGTTATTGTCCATCATTCAGTCTATATTCAGTCTGTTTCACCAGAGCTATGGACATGACATCCACAGTTAGAATGTTGGGAAACTGCGCTGAACTCCATGAGGCATCTCTTTTCTCTTTCCTCTCTTTCCATCTCTCTGTTTATTATCTATGCATAGTCACTTTACCCCTATCTACATGTACAAATTACCTTAACGAACCTGTACCCCTGCACATTGACTCGGTACTGGCACCCCTTGTATACTGTATACCCCTTTTACACCTCCTGCATACTTTGTTGACTACAAACGTTCTTTACCCAACTGTGGGACAGACTGTTTGTTCCCACACTCGGGACTCTGACTCTCTATTGGTTACACAGACTTTGGCCATCCATCCTATTCTAACCACCTCTCGCCGGCTTTGTATTCATGTTACCTGATGACAATGCTGTACAATATGATCTTGTTGTCATCTGATGCACATTCAGATGTCATAAATCAGTGCTGCAGAGCTCTCCCTGGCCTATGCTGTGCCTTGATTGTATTACTGTTAATGATATCTGGAAATGTGCATGTACACCCTGGCCCACCACTGATTTCTGCTCTCGTAAAAGCCTGGGTTAACTGCACGTTAACACTAGTATTACCTAAAATGGATCAATTGAAAGTGTGGGTTCACAGCTCCAATCCAGATGTGTTGGTCATTACTGAGACGTGGTTAAGGAAGAGTGTTTTGAATACTGATGTTAACCTTTCTGGTTAGAACCTTTTTCGGCAAGACAGATCTTTCAAAGGTGGGGGAGTGGCAATATTTAGCAACAGTCAACTGTTTGAGGTTGTGGACAGGTGTCTTTTATACTGATAACAAGTTCAAACAGGTGCCATTAATACAGGTAAAGAGTGGAGGACAGAGGAGCCTCTTAAAGAAGAAGTTACAGGTCTGTGAAGCAAATTCTGCTTGTTGTAGGTGACCAATACTTATTTTCCACCATAATGTCCAAATAAATTCATAAAAAATCCTACAATGTGATTTCTTGATCTTTTTCATCATTTGTCTGTCATAGTTGAAGTGTACTATGATGAATTACAGGCCTTCTCATCTTTTTAAGTGAGAGAACTTGCACAATTGGGTGCTGACAAATCCTTTTTTCCCCACTGTATATGTATATTCAAAGTCTTGCTAAGTGGATTGGTCTCTACAGACGGTGAAAATGGTACAGCCAATGATTACTTGCATATTAGCAATATCAGAAATAGATAGCGTCAATATAATAATATACAGTATGTACAAAGACAATATCAATAACAATATCAGTGATAGACGAGGTAGTTCTATGCAAACAATCAGCGGTAAAGTGACTGAGCAGCAGGATATATAATACACTGCTCAAAAAAATAAAGGGACACTTAAAACAACAATGTAACTCCAAGTCAATCACACTTCTGTGAAATCAAACTGTCCACTTAGGAACACTGATTGACAATAAATTTCACATGCTGTTGTGCAAATGGAATAGACAACAGGTGGAAATTATAGGCAATGCAAGACACCCCAATAAAGGATGTTCTGCAGGAGGTGACAGACCACTCTCAGTTCCTATGTTCCTGGCTGATGTTTTGGTCACTTTTGAATGCTTGCGGTGCTTTCACTCTAGTGGTAGCATGAGACGGAGTCTACAACCACACAAGTGACTCAGGTATGCAGCTCATCCAGGATGGCACATCAATGCGAGCTTGTGCAAGAAGATTTGCTGTGTTTGTGCGTAGTGTCAGAGCATGGGGCTACCAGGAGACAGGCCAGTACATCAGGAGACGTGAGGAGGGCCGTAGGAGGGCAACAACCAGCAGCAGGGCCGCTACCTCCGCCTTTGTAAGGAGGAGCACTGCCAAGGCCTGAAAAATGACCTCAACAGGCACAAAATGTGCATGTGTCTGCTCAAGCGGTCAGAAAGACCCATGAGGGTGGTATAGGGCCCACGTCCACAGGTGGGGTTGTGCTTACAGCCCAACACCGTCAGAGTTTGGCATTTGCCAGAGAACACCAAGATTGGCAAATTCGCCACTGGCGCCCTGTGCTCTTCACAGATGAAAGCAGGTTCACACTGAGACATGTGACACTGCAGAGTTTGGAGACGCGTGGAAACGTTCTGCTGCCTGCCACATCCTCCAGCATGACCGGTTTGGCGGTGGGTCAGTCATGGTGTGGGGTGGCATTTTTGGGGCCGCACAGCCTCCATGTGCTCGCAAGAGGTAGCCTGACTGCCATAGTACCGAGATGAGATCCTCAGACCCCTTGTGAGACCATATGCTGGTGCGGTTGCCCTGGGTTCCTCCTAATGCAAGACAATGCTAGATCATGTGGCTGGAGGGTGTCAGCAGTTCCTGCAAGAGGAAGGCATGGATGCTATGGACTGGCCCGCGTCTCCAGACCTGAATCCAATTGAGCACATCTGGACTCATGTCTCGCTCATCCACCAACGCACGTTGCCACAGACTGTCCAGAGTTGGGGGATGCTTTATTCCAGGTCTGGGAGAGATCCTCAGGAGACATCCGCACCTCATCAAGGAGCATGCCAGGCGTTGTAGGGAGGTCATACAGGCACGTGGAGCCACACACACTACTGAACCTCATTTTGACTTGTTTTAAGGACATACATCAAAGTTGGATCAGCTGTATGTGTGTTCCACTTTAATTTGAGTGTGACTCCAAATCAGACTCCATGGGTTGATAAATTTGATTTCCATTGATAATTTTGTGTGATTTTGTTGTCAGCACATTCAACTATGTAAAGAAAAAAGTATAATAAGAATATTCATTCATTAGATTCGTCTTGTATTTTAGTGTTCTTCCTTGTGTTTTATTCTTTGAGCAGTGTATATATGATTTTTGTGTGTATATCTATGGCCTTAATCAGTATAAAGGAGAAATGGTTTTTTTTTTTTTTTTAGCAAAATCAAAGCTGTAATGCATCCTGATCGTTTTTGTTGCTAGTTCTTGTAGGCCCACAGAGAGAACTGCAGGTCTTGACAGGTGGTCTTGCAGTACAACCATCTTGTAAGGTGTCATCCGGAAGGAAGAGACCAGGGCGCATCGTTCTAGAGTTTCACACAAATGTTTAACTAAAAAACCCTAAACCAGGACAAAACAATAAAGAATAATCACGACCGTAACGAGTCGTATGGTTGCAAACTCCCTGCACACAAACAAAGAACAAGATCCCACACAGAAAGAGGGAAAAGGGCAGCCTAAGTATGATCCCCAATCAGAGACAACGATAGACAGCTGCTTCTGTTTGGGAACCACACTCAGGCCAGAAACAAAGAAATACAAAACATAGAATGCCCACCCAAATCACAATAGAGACATAAAAAGGATCTCTAAGGTCAGGGCGTGACACATCTTCTGGTAGACAGACCGCTCACACTGAAGAAGCAGGAGATGTTGCTCTTTCTTCTAAGGCTTGGCTGACTTAACATCTTCTTGAAAATACAGAAGTAATGTGAGATCAATAAAATGGTGCCAATCATGTTGGAGGTCAATTAAATAATCAAACCGTGTTTATGCTTTACATACCAAGTGCTGTCATCGATTCCTTGTAGAGACGCAACACTGCTGCTTTTGTCACATGGGATGGCAGCAGCTTTCCACCAAAGTGTCTGTGTCCTGGGTGGCAAACTGGTAAAACTATTGCATCATCCTCTGTGTAGTTGTTGAAGTTCACCACTCCCTGCAAGTCCTCATGCTTGCTTGGGCCATCTCTCTTTTGATGGGAGGCATTATACCTTTATCTTTGTATGACTGGTGGAGGAGAGTCAAGTTCTACTGATGCTGAAAGACAAATTCCAGATACAAATATTTTTGCATTATTATATAATAGATGCGAAATGGCAGTCTGAGAAAAACACTACACACAGTTCATACATGTAATGTTAGCAAGCAAGCCAGCCATCTAACGTCAGCTAGCTAGCTAACAGTAAACTTTATCTTGGGATCTGTTGTTTAGACATGTTAGCCAGCTAAATAATGAACCATAATCCCAATCCATAGAGTCCTAGTAATACAAACTGATTGTCATAAATAGCTAAAGTTAACCTTTTCTCAATAGGGGGGCGCCATTTCGACTTTGTAAAAATTCGTTCCCAAATTAAACTGCCTCGTACTCAATTCTTGCTCGTACAATATGCATATTATTATTACTATTGGATAGAAAACCCTCTCTAGTTTCTAAAACCGTTTGAATTATATCTGTGAGTAAAACAGAACTCATTTTGCAGCAAACTTCCTGTCAGGAACTGAAAAATCTCAAATCGGGGGCTCTGTTCCAGGGTCAGTTTATAAATTTGCATGTAATCTATGGGTCTACATGCACTGCATACGCCTTCCCCTAGATGTCAGTAAGCAGTGAGAATTGGAATGGGGTGTCTAGGTAGATCTGAGGCCGAACAAGAGCTCTTGGAACCGGGTGTGCAGTCTTTTCTACGTTCGTCATGACGCAAGACAGACCTCAGGATTGCGTCCTGAAAAGCTGTTGTTATAGGCGCTAGATATATCCGGCTCTGATTTTATTCGATATACGTGTTAACCTCTTGCAACTATAGGGGGTGCTGTTCCGCATTAGCATATTTGTGTCTCCAAATTAAACTGCCTCGTGCTAAATTCTTGATCGTACAATATGCATATTATTGTTATTATTGGATAGAAAACACCTTCTAGTTTCTATAGAAGTTGGAATTTTGTCTCTGAGTGGTACAGAACAATTTTTACAGCACTTTTCATGACAGGGTTCAGATTTCAGAAAT